>NW_026867618.1:2647231-2657411 GCF_020745735.1 Hemiscyllium ocellatum | reverse complement strand
CATGTCATCTGACTGTGCTGGTGATTACAATTACACATTGAATCTCAGTTTTCAAATGCATACATTGTCGCTCTATCATTTGTAAAGTGGGTGACCTCTGACTGATTGAATATTCAGAGTGAGCAAATGATTGAACAATTAAATAGAATTCTTACTCTTACACATTTAAATGTAATCAATCAATTTAATTTCTCGCCTGAAATGTGTGAGCTTCAGTTATTTGCCAAATATTATATTAGTTTTAAAATAATGATAGAAAAGGATAGACTAGATCTAAAAGTTGAAGTTCTAAATTGGAGAAAGGACAATTTTGACGGTATTAGGTAAGAACTTTCAAAAGCTGATGGTGGCAAATGTTCGCAGGTAAGCAGACGGCTAGAAAATGGGAAGTCTTCAGAAATTAGATAGCCGGAGTCCAGAAACAGTATATTCCTATTAGGGTGAAAGGAAAGGCTGGTAGGTATACAGAGTGCAGAATGACTAAAGAAATTGAGGGTCTGGTTAAGAATAAGAAGGAAGGTTATGACAGGTACAGGCAGGATAGATCGAGTGAATCCTTAGAAGAGTATAAAGGCAAAAGGAGTATATTAAAGAGGGAAATCAGGAAGGCAAAACGGGAACGTGAGATAGCTTTGGAAAATAGAGTTAAGGAGAATCCAAAAGGATTTTACAAATACATTGAGAACAAAAGGGTGAACATGAAGAGAATAGAGCCCTTTGTGTGGAGCCACGGGAGATGGGAGAGTTACTAAGCGAGTATTTTGTACCACTGTTTACTCAGGAAAAGGACATGGGAGATATAGATATCCGGAGAAATAGATGGTGACATCTTGGAAAATGTCCATATAACAGAGGAAGATGTGCTGGATGTCTTGAAATGCATAAAGGTGGAAAAAATCCACAGGACCTGATAGATCAGGTGAAACTTGAAAGGGTTCAGAAAAGATTTGCAAGGATGTTGCCAAGGTTGGAGGGTTTGAGCTATAGCTGGAGGTTGAACAAGCTAGGGCTGTTTTCACTAGAACGTTGGAGACTGAGGGGTGACTTTATAGAGGTTTATAAAATCATGAGGGGCATGGATAGGGTAAATAAACAAGGTCTTTTCTCTGGCGTGGTGAAGTCCAGAACTAGAGGGCATAGCTTTCAGTTGGGAAGGGAAAAATATAAAAGATATGTAAGGGGCATTTTTTTCACTCAAAGGTTTGTACGTGCGTGGAATGAACTGCCAGAGGAAGTGGTGGCGGTTAGTACAATTGCAACATTTAGATGGCGTCTGGATGGGTATATGAATAGAAAGTGTTTAGAGGGATATGAGCTGAGTGCTGGCAGGTAGGAATAGATTGGGTTGGGATATCTGGTCGGCATGGACAAGTTGGACCGAAGGTTTTTTTTCCCCATGCTATACATCTCTTTGACCCTGTGACTGTAATTTGACATGCACTATCAAATAACTACACCATTTATATTATCAAATTGTAGCAGACAATAAGTTGAAAACTTGCTATTTTTAAAATGAATGATAAAGAATACTCCAACACAGGGACAGACCCTTCGGCCCTCCTAGCCTGTGCTGATCCAGATCCTCCTATTATCTAAACCTGCCACCTATTTTCTAAGGGTCTGTATCCTCTGCTCCCTGCCTATTCATGTTTCTGTCGAAATACATCTTAGATAACGCTATCGTTCCTGCCCCTACCAACTTCCCTGGCCACATGTTCCAGGCTGCTACCGCCCTATGTGTAAAGAACTTCCAACATACATCTGCCCTAAACCTTTCCCTCTCACTTTAAACTCATGACCCCGAGTAATTGAGTTCCACAATCTGGGGAAAAAGCTTCTTGCTATCCACCCTGTGTATATCTGTCTTGATTTTGTAGACCTCAACCTTTGTCTTGGTAATGAAAGTAGTCATAATTAACTCATACTTCTTCATAACATGCACCGTCCATCCCAGGCAACATCCTGGTGAACCTACTCTGTACCCTACTCAAAGCATCCACATCCTTTTGTTAATGCGGTGACCAGAACTATATGCAGTATTCCAAATGCGGCCTAACCAAAGTCCTATGCAACTGTACTCAACACCTGAACCAATGAAGGAAAGCATGCCATTTGCCACCTTGTCCACTTTACTGACCTGTGTTGGCATCTTCACAAAACAATGGACCCGAACACCCAGATCTCGCTGTATGTCAATTTTCCCCAGGAAATTTCCGTTTATTGTAAAGTTCACTCGTGAACTGGATCTTCCAAAATGCATCACCTCGCATTTGCAGAGATTGAACTCCACCTGCCATTTCTGTGCCCATCTCTCCAATCTATCTATATTCTGCTGTATTCTCTGATAGTCCCCTTCACAATCTGCTACTCCAACAATCTTGGCAAACTTGCTAATCAGGCAAAAGATACCTTCTTCCAAATCATTGATATATATCACAAACAACAGTGGTCCCAGCACAGATCACTGTTGCACACCACTGGTCATAGGTCTCCATTTTGAGAAATCCCCTTCCACTATTACTCACAGGCTTCTGTTGCTCAGCCAGTTCTCTATCCATCTCGATAGAACACTCTGGACCCCATGCGACTTCAACATCTCTGTCTGCTCACCATGGGGAACCTAATAAAACGCCTTACTCAAGTCCCTCAGTATCTTCTCCAGCAGCTTCCCTATCAGGCTCACCAGTCTACAATTACCTGGATTACCTCCGCTATCCTTCTTAAACAAGGGGACAATATTAGCAATTGTCCATTCCTCTGGGATCTCACCCATGTTCAGTTATCCTGCAAAGACATATGTTAAAGCTCCAGTTATTTCCACACTCATATCCCTCAATAACCTGTGGTTGATCTCATCCGGACTTGGGAGCTTGAGTACCTTAATACCTTTCAGAGTATTCAAAACTTCCTCCCTCTTTATGTCTACTTGACCCAGAGTACTCAGAGATCTATCCCTAACCTCAACATCCGTCACATCCCTCTCCTTGGTGAATACAGATGCAAAGTACTCGCTAAGAATCTTACCCATTTTGTCTGACTTCATGCTTAACTTTCTTCCTTTGTCCTTGTGTGGGCCAATCATTTCTCTAGGTTCCCTCTTGATCCTTATAAATGAAAAGAAGTCTTTGGGATTTTCCTCAAGTCTGTTTGCTAACGATATCTCATGACCACTTTTAGCGTTCTTAAATCCTCGATATTTACTGTAAATGTAGCTAGTGAAAAGAAAATAAACATTTGTTTGTGCGAGTGGGAACTCAGACCTTTTCAAAGTATTTTGTGCCAAAAAAAATTTGAAAGCCGTCTCAGTGCAAATAAAAAGCAAGAGAAGAAACCTCTTGGGAAGAGTAATTTTCAGCCACTGTCCCCCAAAGTACTTCTGAGGTAGAAAAGAGTGAGGGTTTTTAACAAGGGCACAACAGTAACTATGGGTGGTCTGAACATGCAAATAGTCTCAATTAATCAACTGGACAGTGATATTCTTGAATAAAGATTTATAGAGTGTATGAGAGATTATTTCTGAGAGTAGGACGTCATGGAAACAACCAGACAATGGGGCGGCACGGTGGCTCAGTGGTTAGCACAACACCAGGGTCCCAGTTCGATTCCAGCCTCGGGGGACTGTCTGCGTGTAGATTGCATATTCCCCTCCGTGTCTGCGTGGGTTTCTCCCCCCACCCCCCAACAGTCCAAAGACGTGCAGGTCAGTTGAAGTGGCCATGCTAAATTGCTCATAGTGTTAGATACATTACTCAGAGGGAAATGGGTCTGGGTGCTCTACTCTTCAGAGAGTCGGTGTGGGCCTGTTTCCATACTGTAGAGCATCTAATCTAATTTTGATTTGATATTATGTAACAAGGAAGGATTTGTGGATGAGCTTTGCCTTGGAAAGAGTGACCACAACATGCTGGAGTTTCACATTCAGATTGAAATAGTAATGACAGAGTCGTACATGAGAGATTCAGTGTTAGTCAATGATAATTATACTGGCCTAAGGAAGGAATTGCTTGTGGTGATCTTGGGGGCGGGGGGGGGGGGGGGGGCGGGGGGGGGGTGTGAAGAGAGAAAAAACAATCAAAGGCAGGACAACTGAAGAAATTTGGCAAACAATTAGGGAGATGCTAAAGACCGCAGAGGAATTCATTACGAACAAAAATCATCCATATCTCGATAAGGAAATAAAAGATAATATGAAGGAAAATCCCAGTGCACATCATACTGCAACGTTAGTCACAGTGTGGAGGATTGGGCAAGTCAGTGGCCTGGTGGTGTTATCACTAAATTCTTACGTGTTAAACCCAGATAATGTTCGAGTGACCTGGGTTCAAGTCCTGCCACAGCAAGTGGCGGAGCTTAAATTCAAATCTGGAATTAAGAGACTGATGGTGGTTATGAATCGATTGCCAAGCAAAACTCACCTGGTTCCTCATGTCCTTTAGGGAATGAAACTGCCATTCTACCATAGACTCTCAATTAGTTCCACCTTACCCGTCATCCTTCTAAACTCCAGCGAGTGTATAGACCAGAGACCACCTCATATGTTAAGCTTTTTAATTCGGAGGACAATTCGTATGAAGCCCTCTGAACATACTCCGGGGCGGTACATCCTTCCTGAGTTATGGGGCGAAAACGGTACACAATACACCAAATGTGGTGCCCAGAGTCTGATAGACCCTCAGAAATCCATCGCTGGTGTAATATTCAAGTCTTCTCAAAATAAATGCCATCACTGTATTTGCCTTTCTGACCAGATTAACCACCTGAAATAATAATCTTACGATGGACAATAATAAATTTACCATGGAGTATAAAAAATGAACAATGATTAAAGCATGCTGGGAAGTAGAACCCCACCTTGACCAAAGTCTCTGTGCTCATGCACATGCTGCAGAATCCAGACAGGCTGCAGCTCCCCACAAATAGTTGCAAAGAAACCTGAAGCAAACAGAAGTTGGACCTGAATGGGATGGTGGAATGTCGCACTTGGGCCAAAAATGTGACAACACCTGGTTGAGTCTGATTGATCAGAGTAAATGAACCTGATCATTTCATTGGCAGATCCTCCACACCCTCCCAAAAGGTGTGAAGACTCGGAAGGATAAGAATCACCGTAAAGCCCCTCATAGAGTGGTAACTCGAGAATAACCACTGAAAGAGAAGACGCCTCCAAGACCATCAGAAGAACAAGACGACTTCACCACGTGGAATCCGGTCAACGTCTAGTTGGGTGGTATGTGATCATCCAAAGTTAAGTTTAAACCATAAGATAATTTGTAGTGTTTTGCATTACGTTATAGTGCGTTTTATTGTTCTAATATTAATTGTGTTCAATAAACAAATATTATTGTTTATAACAGTTGACTCAATTCTTTTGATGAATGTAAGATTTCAAACACATTGTGCGGCAGACACACCACCTTCCTAACTACTGACTCAACTTGCACGATTACCTTGAGACATCCTGGACTGGAACTCGCAACACTCTTTGTACTTCAGACTTCTGAATTTTTCCCCAAATATAAAATAGTCCATGCCTCTCTTCTTCCAACTAAAGTGCATCACCGCGCACTTTCTCAGGTTGTATTCCATCTGCCACTTGTTTGGCCACTCTCCTACCCTCTTTAAATCTTTCTGCAGCCTCCCTGCCTCCTCAATGATACCTGTCCCACTACCTACCTTTGCATCATCTAAAAGTCTCGCCGGAGTGCCCTCAGTTCCTTCATCTAGATTGTTCATGTACAAAGTAAAAAGTTTTGGTTCCCTCGCGGAACACCAGTTGTCATCGGCTGCTATCCAGAGAAGGAGCCTTTTATTCCCACTCTCTACCTTCTGCCAGACAGTCCAGCTTCTGTACACACTAGTACCTTTTCTCTGACACCATGGGGCCTTATCTTACTCAGCATCCTCTGTGACGCACCTTGTCAACGTCCTTCTTGAAGTGCAGATAACATCCATTAGCTCTCCTTGGTCTAACCTTCTTGTTACATCCTCAAACAATTTTAACAGATTCATGAGCATGACCTCCCCTTGACGAAACCATACTGACTTCGCCCTACTTTACCATGCACCGGCAATTATTCACAAAACTCATCCTTCACAATGGATTCGAGGAACTTACCCACGACTGGGGTTAGGCTTATCAGTTTATAATTTTCAGCCTTTGACCTTATTCCCCTTTGAAACAGGGTGTCAGCGAGATCCAAGATGGCGGCGACCAAGTAAGTATGAGTCTGCAGAGCTCTGCACAAGATTCAGGCAAAGTGGGATACCCACCCTCACCTCACCTGTTAAATTGTTTAAAATAGTTTTTGCCCAGCAGCCTTGGCCATTCTACATCAAACTTTATAATTTGACGCTTTTTAGAATGACCAAAGGTAAAAGTTCTCGCTGTTTACAACAGGCAAGGATCCCTGCCCACCCCACCTCCCCCACCTCGCAGCAAGGTAGACGTCTGCGGCCGCGCGGAGGAATCACCTGCAGAGGCGAGCCTGATCTCGGAGCTTGTTACACTCGAGAGAAAAGATTGATGAGTCCATTGAAGAGACTCAGTCCAGGTGGGAGTCAATCTCGGTCATGCTGCAGAAACATGACGGAGAGATAGAGAAACTCAGGCAGCGTGTCTAAGATGCAGAGCAATGGACCACGGCCTCCGAGAACAGTGCTGAGTTATCCATGGGTCAGCTCTGGGCTCTGGAACATTGAGTGCCGACCTTAGAGGAACATATTGACAACCTCGAAATTCGAGGTCATCGGAAAATATTCGGTTACTGGGCCTTCCGAATGGGAGGAGGAAGCCCAGCGTTTTGCTTTCCTGAAGCAATGGCTCCCACAGCTGCTGAAACTGGGGTCGGAGCTGGGCCGGGTGCGGGTTGAATGGGACCACCGGGTTGCTGTGCGCCGGCCCGGGTCGGACCAGCGCAGCCCGGCCAGTCCTGGTTCAACTTCAACATTAGAGGGCAAAACAGATGTTGCTCGAGGGGGGAGGTTGGTTAGCTCCCACCCTTTTAACCTCTGTCTTATGAGGTATTGGAATTTATTTACTCTACTTTGTCATGCCTGGGACGAGGGCATAGATCTGGCTGGGAAATGTTATGCGGGGATTATTAGAAGCTAGTCGTACCCTTTGTGAACAAAGGGGAAAGTCTCCTTTTAAATATGTTTTTTATCCATTTGTTTTTAGGAGTAGTTCTCAGTTGTTTTAATTTCGCTGCTGAAAGAGTGTTTTCACGTGTGAAGCGTTTTTGGGTTTTCGTCAATGTCTTTTGGGTGGGGTTATTCTTCTGCGGGTCTCGGGCTTGCTTGGACGATCATGGCTAGCCATTCGTTTAGGTGATGCACCGGAAATGTCAAGGAGAGCTACTCACCAATCAAAGAAAAAAAATATTATCAAGTCTTAAAAAAAGAAAGGTTGGATGCAGCCTTTCCACAGGAGACGCATTTACTTGATAAGGAGCATTCGAGGCTGAAATAGGATGGATGGATTTGGCCAGGTGTTTTTTCATCTTTAACCTCAAAAAGTAGGGGAGTAGCCATTCTTATTCAGACGAATTTTCCCTTCCAAATGCTAAGCCAATAAAGATGAGTCTGGATGTTATAGAATGATTAAAACCTTAATATATGGAGAAGAATATGGATTTGAATCTCTATTGCCCTCGGGGGCACCCTTTTAAATTTGTGATGGAAACGTTCTCCAAGTTGATGGCTCTCGGGGTGCACCACACAATTATAGGGGGAGATTGTAATTGTATCATCAACCCAGGGGTGGGACAGAATACCTAAGATCTCTGTGGGCGTATCTTTGATATCTAGGCATTTGGCGGATCTGAGTAGGGAGTTAGGGCTAGTAGATGTTTGGGGGTGTCTTCACCCTGAGGGTGAAGACTTCAAATATGGTGAACCAAAAGACGGAATTATTTTATAGAACATTGCACACCTTTATGAACTACATTGACACAGATATATCACCATATTGTTCAGGGCCTTTGCTTAGCTGTGGGGATGGTTCTGGCTGGATCGGGGGCTCCTGGGTGGAGGAATCCTGTATCAATACGGGTTCTGTTATGACTTAATATAATTTTCAAAACATATGTATCTAATTATTTATTTACTTGTTTATTTTCTTTTCTCCTTTTGTTTAGTTTTAGTAATGTAGGATATCTTTTTTTTTTGCTAATTTGGAGAATAGATTAGTAGTTTGTTTTTAAATTCTATATTGGGGTTGTTATTATATTGTAAAGCAGAATACACTAGTTTGTACTATTTTTGTAATTTTGAAAAAAAATTCAAAAATCTTCTTTTCATTAAAAAACAAACAGGGTGTGACGTTCGCAATTTTTCGTCTTCTGATACCCTCTCTGATTCCAATGATTTGTGAAATATCACCATTAATGTCTCCATCCAGCTTATTTACAAATTTAGTTTTTCGAGAAACTTCTCCTAATCAGGTCTGCCTCCGCACTGTCTTGAATTTTCAGATATCATTCATGTCTTCTGCCGTGAAATCTGACGTGAAATAATTATTCAGTTTCTCATCATTATTTATTTGTTCCACACTACATCATTCAGCGTCATTTTCCAGTGGAATATACACATTTGCTTCCCGTTTTTGCCCTTAATATATCTAGAGACTCCTTCAGTCATAACAGACCCTTCTATCACTGGATGGCTTAACGTCATATTTATCATCCCTCTTATTTCTTATTTTGTTGCCTCTGTTCCTCTTTGTAAGCTTCCCAATCTTTGGTTTTTCCACTGCCATTTGCTATTGATATCTGCTTTCTCTTTTTCTTTTACCCTAGCAATGCATTCCCCAGTCATCTGGGGATGCCTCATCCTCCCTGTACAATGCATCTACTACCTCGGGACGAATCTCTGCTGTGACTCCTAAATTGCTTCGAGAAACTCCGCCATTACAGTTCCACTGTCTTTCCATGTCTTTGTCGGTGCCTTTGTACAGCTGTAATATTAACTCCGATTCTACTTTCTACTCTCAAATTGAAGTTTAGGTTCAATCATATTAGGATCACTGCCTCCAAAGGTTCCTTCACCTTCAGCTTCCTTCTCAATTCTGCCTCATTGCTAAACTCTAAATCGGTATTGCCCATTCCCTTGTTGCCTTCACCATAAGCTGCTCCAAAAGCATCTCGAAGACATTTCACAAATTCCTTTCTTTGCAAACCACCACCAGTCTGTTTCCAAATCCACCAGCATATTGAAAACCTCCCAATCACTCTAACTTTGCCTTTCCTATATATATTTTCTATCTCCTGGTCTATCATGTGCCCATCCCCTGACTATGATTCAAAGGCCAGTACATTACTCCAACTTTGGTTTTACACCTTTGTCGTTCCTCAGTTCTACCCACACACATTCCACGCCATCTGACACTACTTTGAGTAATGGGAACTGAGTGATGTGACTGAAAAAACACTTTAGCTTTGTCTCAAATTTATAGTTTAGACATGGAATAAAAAATATTTTCATTTAAATTACTTTGAAATGTCGCCACAGTACGTTTCTTTGACCAAATAGTCTGTCTGTATTAGGGAAGAATACAAACTGTTTTAACTGTTAGAGAAGGAAGATAGGAGAGGACACGACTAGATAAAGAGATATAGGTTGGAACAAAGTGAACAGGCAAGTAATGGTGTATGGAACATAGTAGGAAAAATGTGTCTGTGCTGAAAGATATTGGTGGGTTTGAACAGAAACGTAATGTATTATTTCAGTGGAGAAATTGGCTTTAGGCACTGAGAACCGGGCACCTGGGTTACAAAATAAAAACTTTACGGGTTCATCAAATTTTTAGGGAGGTAAGATAAATGTTGAAACTTTCTGAAACAGGATGCATTTAAAAGTACGGGCGATTTTCTACAGATCTACAAGGTAGTGGTGTAACCACATCTAGAGAGCGATGACCACAATGATATGTTGTGGTTCTGCTCGCCGAGCTGGAAGTTTTTGCTGCAAACGTTTCGTTCCCTGGCTAGGGAACATCATCAGTGCTGTTGGAGCCTCGTGTGAAGCGCTGCTTTGATGTTTCTTCCGGTATTTATATTGGTTTGTTCTTGCGCTTCGGGTTGTCAGTTTCAGCTGCAGTGATTTGTATGTGGGGTCCAGGGTCGATGTGTCTGTTGATGGATGTTCTTGCCGCTTCCGGGTGTCAGTTTCAGCTGTAGTGTTT
>NW_026867618.1:2447921-2544767 GCF_020745735.1 Hemiscyllium ocellatum | reverse complement strand
ATGAGTCGAAGTCTCTGCTGACCCTTCACCCAGTTACAAAGTTACAGAACAAATGTTCATCTAAAACTCGCCCTCATCTTTATTGACGCCAACATCTCCCTTCACCTATCATTCCTAGGATAAAGGCTCATGTTGCAGGATGCTGTCGAAATGTCTTCATTTCAGCATTCTGAAATCTGTGATGTTACATGAAATTGTCTCTCAATCTCCCTTTCGCTTTTTTCCCCAAAATCCATTTGATTGTTGGTAGTTAAACTGATTTCCCCGCCATCTCTCTCTGGCAGGAACTAGAGAATATGGACTGGGCAATAAGGACTTGTATCAGAATGATATGTTAACTAGACGGGTAATTCAGAGGCACGGGCTGTGACTCCAATGGCAGTGTTTAAAATCTACACAGCCGATGACAGAGCTAAATTCGAATGACAAATTTGGAATAAAAACTTATTTCAATCATGGAAACCAGAACCGTTAAGATTAATTTTCATTATTTCCCTGATAGTCTTTGCTAAAGAAACTTAACATTATTACGCAGTGTGAACTCAGTGGGGACTTCAGACCCACAACAACATTGTGGGTTCATTTTGTCTGATAATGGCCGCGTTGTCAAGGACATTAGTGATGGACAACAAATGCTGCCCTTGCCCGTGATGCTGGCATCCGTGAAATAACAGCATTAAAGGTGAAACAAAGCAAGGAACGGTGAGTGCTAGAGATCGAAAATAAAATTCTCCAGCGTCTGAAAGTATTGGAGAATCTCACAGCTATGGCAGCCTCTGTCAGGAGAAATGCAGATAACCGTTTGAGTCCAGTAACCCTGCTTCACAACTGAAAGCAAACTGGGAAATAATATTATTTATCCTGGTATCATTGATGGTTGGGTTGGAGAGAGAGGTGGGGGCCAGGTGTAAATTGAATGGATGGAGAAATGGCCAGAAAAAGAGAGGAAAAGAAATAAAAAGTGAGCAAAGGGTTTGCTGATGATGAACTGAAAGGAAAACAAAATGGTAAGTTATTCTCACATTTTCCCCGTTTTCCCATATTCCTGAATATTGCATCCATTTAGATTTGTCCCTGTTTAAAGTGAGTTTGGTTCCCTGTACCTCTCTTCTCTGAGTGTGATGATCAAATCCATTAGCAATACTGGTGCTGCCCTTATAGTTGCTGAGATATGGAGAAAGGTAATGTTACATTGTCAACTGATTCTTTGTAGAGAGAAACTGTTAGTGTGGGAGTGTGCAGAGATGTAATGGCTTTCTCAGCCAGGAAGAGAAACTCAGGAGTGGAAATAGTTTTCAACACAGAGCGCGTGCACGTTCCGTGTGGGGAATTGACTTGTTCCGTCATTGGAAAATCAGTGGAGTTTCTGTGGATGCTTATCTCGGGTTTGTATTGTCAGCTGCAGGGTCTGGTGACCCCACTCTATACACTGCATTTACAGAGTGTCTGGGTCCATGGTAAACAAATGGAGATGGGGCTCCACAGAAGGGAAGCTCTATAAATAGGGAGGTGCAGGACAGTGCATTATCTTTCCTGGGATTTCCCGGGACTTTTGTCTAAGCTAGAATAGGTATCAGGTATGAAACCAGTCCGCTCCTTCAGTATACTGTGTAGCCTCACACCAGTGACAGGACTGTGCTGATGTTCACCACGAATTCAACTGGATTAATTCTGGAACTTTCCAGGCAGGAGCGAATAACATATCCATCATCGGAGTGCAGTCCTCCGATATATTCACTGGCTGACAGAACCCATCTCTCTGCTGAGAACAATATATTGTGTCCATCTCTCTGAGGATGATACAGAAAGAAACTTCCAGAAATACAAGGGTACAGAGTGACTGGTGAAAATGAGGAACAGTAGGACATTAGAATGAATAAAAGGTATGCCTTTCAAAATCTCATCCGATTTAAGGTTGGTATTGTGCTGCATCTGATGAGCTACATCCCAGAGTATTGAGGAGGTGGCAGTGGAGCGAGTGAAAGAATTACTGATTGTTCTTCAATGCTGGTTAGATTCTGGAAAGGATCCTCCAGACTGGAAAGCAGCTATTGTACCGAGTTAAAAATCACACAACACCAAGTTATAGTCCGACAGGTTTAATTGGAAGCACACTAGCTTTCGGAGGGACGCTCCTGCATCAGGTGATAGTGGAGGTCTTGATCGTAACAGAATTTATAGCAAAACTTTACAGTGTGATGTAACTGAAATTATACCTTGAAAAATTGATTGTCTGTTTAGCTTTTCATCTGTTAGCATATAGTGATAGTTTCACTTTGTTCATGTGTAAATCACAAAACTTTTTTTTAAAAGTTGTATTCTTGGGTTAGCTGTTAACAATGGTGATAGCTAGACAATATGTTGAAGGTGTTGGCCTCCTGTGTTCAATCTCTATGCCTTTTGATTCTCATCTAAAAAGTGAGATAACAGAGTTTTACATAAACTCATGCAGTTTTTGAGCTCAGAGTTCTACATGAATGCATGCAGTTTTTGAGCAATGTACAATGTGACCCTGCAACACCTTCAACATATTGTCTAGCTATTACCATTGTTCACAGCTAACCTGAGAATGCAACTTTTAAAAAAAAGGTTTTGTGATTTACACTTGAAAGAATTGAAATTATCACTGTATTCTGACAGATGAACGGCTTAACAGACAATCAATTTTTCAATGTATAATTTCAGTTACATCACATTGTGAATATTTGCTATAACTTCTGTGTTACGATCGAGACCTCCGCTATCACCTGATGAAGGAGCGTTTCTCCGAAAGCTAGTGTGCGTCCAATTAAGCCTGTTGGACTATAACTTGGTGTTGTGTAATTTTTAACTTTGTAAACCCCAGTTCAACACCAGCATCTCCAAATTATTGTAAACCTAAATATTTAAAACAGGACGGAGAGAGCAAACAGCAAACTAAACAGTAGTTAGCTTGATGTAAGCTGTGAGAAAAACATTGGGACCTTTTGTGAGGAATGTGACAACTGGACACTTGGAAAATATTGACATGATTCGGTAGAGTCAATCTAGATTTAGGGAGATTAAATGATCTTGATCTTTGAGAAACCTGCTGGATTTTGTGGAGGTTGTCCGTTGTAATATCGACATTTGTGAACTAGTGGGGATGAAGTATTTGAATTTTCAGCAGACGTTTGACATGTTTGAATAGGGGTGAGTGGGAATGTTAGAGTCCATGGGCAGATAGGGGTGGAATACACTGAATGTAGTAAAAGTTGCATAATCAAGAGAATGAAGAGAGTAGGTTAATTATCTGGAGTGAGGTTTTGGGGTATCAGAAGGATCAGTGTTTGGGTAATAGCTCTTCGCAAGATAGAAAATATTTCAGATATGAACAACAAATATCATAATTCACATTTATGTTCATTAAATATTGGGAGGTTGGGAAGTGCTGTTGTTGAAACAGACCTGAATGTGCTTGGTCATAAGTCATAAACAGAATTTTTACGCAGCAGGAAGTAAATGATATGTGGCTCATCATGCAAAATGATAAAAATATCAGAGTAAATGTATCTTTCCTAATAATAGTGTTTTGTTGAGAGACAGTGAGGTGTATTGTGTACAGGCTTAATCAGCTTTATAAATAATGATCTTATCAGCGATTCAGTCCAAAGGGGTTTTACCAAACTAAACCCTGGCATGATATTACCATGAGGAGAATCTGAAGAGACTTGTGCTTAATAAAGTGTGTTAAGGTGTTTGTGAGTTTATATTTAAAAAAAAGTGCTGAAGCACATTGAGTGTTGAAGATACAAAATTGCCTTATTAGATCAATTAAAGGAATGCACAGACAAATTCACATTTCCTATGTATTGGAATGCAAATATATCCACTGTAAACATATTGGCTGGTGCCTGTTCCAGTCGAGAAGAGATCTGCACCGTAACAGCATGTAGATTATGGTTTTAGAGGGTGGTGGTGGTGGGAGATTCAGCCAGTTACAGTATTGCAAACGGACAACGCAGAAGAATCATTTAGCCTGCGATAAGAAAACATGCATCATTCTCCCTCACTACTAACTTCACGAGAGCAATGGGTGATGGGAGATGTGGTCAATAGCCGGCAGTGCCAACATTCAATCCAGTCCAGTAGTTTTTGTGAACTGAAGGAACCATACTGAAAGAGGTTAAATGGAGCTGTTTGTTCAGTGACTGTGAGTGATGCTAGTCTCCATGGATCCTAGCTATGTCACTGGATGTTTTCCGTCTCCTATTAGTATGGGGCCTCTTGCAATGGTTTATGTCATTGTAGCAGCAGATGCATTAACATTAGCTCAAACGGATCAGCAGCTGCAGAGACAGAAAAAAGGAGATGTAAACATCTGAGAATAGTCTGGAATGATCCATTCATGGATCAGAATCTGAGAACATTAGACTGGAATGCTGCAACAATGGATAGGAGTTTATCCGCAGGTCTTTACTATTTTTCCTGGTCTTGGTTTCCATATCGGATATTAGGTGCACTGCTGATTATCCAGGCGGGTTACTATCCTATCCTCGCTATTGTTGGTGTTCCTGGTAAGTTTCTTCCTCTCTATCCATTTATGAATCTCTTCAATCATGGCGAACTTCTTTGCTATTTCTGTTATGAATATTTGACAAAGACGGAAACTATTGTCTTCAGTTTTCAAATGCAAATTCCATTGATTACCCACAATTTCAGAACCGCCCACACCCCCGCCCTCACTAACATCTGAGAACGAGACTGTTCACTATACCAAATTTAAATAAATAAAATTCATTTATGTCTCGTTATACTGTCCATCACAAAACCTATCCACTACCAGCTCGATTATATGACCAGGCACCATCTCAGCTTCAACGCTGACACTTAATAAACCATTAACTATGCTTTGGTAAAATTCAGACGTTATGGTTACGCCTCTCCTCTAAGCACTCTTTCAGTTGCAAATATTTCGATCACAACTTTGTTCTTGTCTCTAAAATAACTTAATGACAGTAACACTCTCTCAGAGCAGTAATGTCGGAAGAAATGTAATTCAGATGCACAGGTTATTACACAGAAATACACTGTTCGCATCCTACCACAGACGATGTCAGAAAGTAAATACACAAGACAGGAACTGAAAGTAACAACCATGACGTTTCCAGAATTTTGTCTATATGTTTATCTATTTCACTGATGTCCATAGGTAAATAGATCTTGCGTTATTATCTGGTCTGTCTGAAGATTGATGTGAGACTCACAGAAATGTGCTTTGTTCTGTACTGCTTGAAAGAACGATCTCACAGTAAATGACATTTGGTTAGGTCAACAAATGCTGCCCCTGTCAGTGATGCAGACATTCCAAGTAATAACAAAATTAAAGGTTAAATAAAGCAAAGAATGATGCAACAGATCAGAAACAATAAAGAACGAGAAAGTGCCAGACAAACTGAGCAGATTTGGCAGCCCCCTCAGGTCGAGAGAAAAATAGAATTGGCAATTTGATTCTAATGACCATACATCAGAACTGAATACATTTGGGAAATAGCGTGTTTGATGTTGGTGACACCGACTTCTGTTATGAAGGGGAGACGGACTAAGTCGAATAGATGGAGAAAGAGAGAGATAGAGAGAAAGAAGCAAAGAGATTGTTGATGATCAGGTGGTATGGAAATAAAAAATGAAATTAAACCTTACTTATGTTTCTCCTGTTCCATATTACTGATAATCATGACCATGTAAGGTATATGCCAAAGTCCCTGTTTAAAGTTATTTATGTGTGTTTTTCTCTCTTCCCTGAGTGTGATCATCTTCCTTTATTCATTAATGGGATGCTAGCCCAATATTTAATTACCTTTCCTCATTATCCTTTGGAAGGAGTTGGTGAGCTGCCTTCCTGACCCGCTGCAGTCCGTGGGCTGTAAGTAGTCAGTGCTCAGGTCCATGCGGTTTCATTTCTTTGAGGCCTTTGAAGTAACTGATATAACTGAGTGGATGGCCTGGCTATTTCAAACTGCAACTGAGAGTTAACCACATTGCTGTGGATCTGGAGTCACATGTAAGCCCGACCAGCTGAATATGGTAGATTTCCTTTCCTAGCTAGGTAGGACAATCGACAATGGTTTCATTGTTTCATTTGATTCTTAATTGCTAAATATTTTATTGAATTCAATTTCCAACATTTGCCGTTGTGGGATTCGGATCCGGTGTCTGGGTCATTACCTGATTCCCTGGATTAATATTCAGAGATAATACATCTCGATCATCGCCTCATCAGTATCTCCAATCAACTCCAATGGCAATAGTGATGTTGTTGGTGTGACTTTGCTTCATAAGGCAAATAAATGATTGGCAAAAAAATGCCATCCTTTTCATTTTGTATTTATGAAAAGGCGAGATGATGGGAAGTGCTCTTGGTGAAAAGGAGCTGGATGTCCTTGATCAGGGGCACTAACAGAATTCATACAGAGTAGTCGGGTACTGGCAGGTGGGATTAGATTGGGTTGGGATATCTGGTCAGCATGGACGGGTCTGTCTGAAGGATCTGTTTCCATGTTGTGTATCTCTATGACTCTATGACTCAGCAAGTAATCAGCACAATAAATGAGTAGTATCGTTCATTACAAAATGATTAAAGTATAAGTGTGAAGACACCGTCCTGCAGTTGTGGAGTATACTTGAGACAGTATTTTCTTTCATTTATAATCAATGATCTCCTTGCTATGCAGAGACGATGTAATGGAGATTCACCAGACTAATCCCTGCTGTGATGTTACCATGAGGAGAGTGTGAAGGAAATGATTGTTTAATCTGTAAACGCACGAAAATAATAAAACGTGATTGTATTAACACTGGAGTGTTATGAATCAACACTCATTATTTCCAAAACAAAACACGAATAGCATTAGATATGACATGTTTTCCATGATATGTGTCTTCACATTTGGACAAATATATAGGTAGGAAACATTGCGAAGGATATGAACCAAGCGCAGGGTAATGGGGTTAGCATGGACGGACATTTTGATTAGCATGAACCAATTTGTGCTAATGGGCGTGTCTCAGTATAGGATTCTATGACTCTATGATATAATTTACAGAGCTCTATGGAAACCCCATGGTGGTTGAGAGAGAGCTCCAGGTTCGGAATGAACTCTCACCGTCTGGATGTACAGTTGGTGTGTGACCCTGCATTGAACGTCATGTTGTTCACAATCTGTCATCAGCCACACTCTGATAGTATTAGCCATTCCCACCAGCTTCTGACCTCCATACAGAACACTAGCCTGTCTTCTCTGTCACAAACCAATCCTTCTTTTTTGCTAAAAGCTGTTCATTGGCTCAAGTAGACTCTGTCCTTGATGTTTTTCAGAGGGACAATAAAACGGGGCCAGGTTATGATCAGGTACGAAAGGGATTTTCAGCGGCCTTTTAATTATATGTAAACAGATGAAACTACTGACCAAAGTCGTCATGCTTTCGAAGTGACCTGTATAATGAACGGGCAGTTGGCCGGTCTTTTAGCTGAGCTAGCTGAGTTGAACTGAGCTGAGCAGTTTTCAGTTGAGTCTTGAACTGGGAATTTCAACTGAGAGTTGTGTGGAAACTCTCTCTCTTCTGTCCTTCAGCTTCAGCCTGGAAGCATGCATTCCATTATAACGTTTTTTCAAGGAAGTTTGATTATTGGGACTGTTGTGTGTATTTGGAACAGCATAATTAAGTCTAGCTGGTTAGGTTGAATTCTGTAGGGGTTCTTTATTCTGTTCATTGTGTTTCATTGTGTAATTTTGTGAATAACGTTTTTGTCTGATTTAATATCTAGTAGTCACCCTAGCTAAATTATTCTGGTTAATTTTCATTGGATAATTACCAAAACAAACTGCAAAGTTATGCTCTGGGTTGCTTGCTTAAGAATGTTTTGAGTGGTCTAGCCTCGTCCAACACATGCTGGGGGCTCATTGCTGGATTTTTAACAGTGAGTAAGTGTCTTTATTTCGGGTATTAGTTTGATTGGGTTGACAAAGCTTAGAATAGTAATGGCTATTTCAGTCGCCAAACGTTTCCTGGGTGTTCATGCATTGACTTTGGAAATTTTACGAAAATTGAATAAGACCAAATTGCAAGAATTAACGGAGAAGCTGGAATTGGAACTGACTGCATCTGCAAGGAAAGGAGAGATAATTACAGCAGTAGCTCGTCAATTAAACTTGCTGGAGAAACCATCAGAATCAGAGATGGCAAAAATTCAGTTGCAAATGAAACATCTTGAGTTAATGTCAAGAGGTAAGGAATGGGCGGCCAAAATGAAACATTTGACTTTCGATAAAATGCAGAAGAGGGGGGCAGGGGGGAAGAGCACAGCAGAACAGAGAGTAAAAAGAAAGAATGACAACAGGGGACAGAGAAAGAGAGAGTTTTTGAATAGCAAAAACTGACACTTAACAAGGAAAATCAGTGTAAAAGGCTGGAGATAACGGCTGAGGGTACGCTTAGTTAGGAAGAGAGTGAGGATCAGCTAGCCCCTGGTAGTCAGAAGCCTAGTGAGAATTTGTGTGAGTATGTTCAAGCATTGCCTCAGTTTGATGAGAAGAATGTGATGCCCTTTTCATCCCATTTAAAAAGTTGGCTTAACAAATGCAGTGGCCAGAGGCAATGTGGGTTTTGTTGATCCAAACGAAACTTGTAGGTAGGACTGGTGAGGTATTCACATCCCTATCAGAGGAGGTATCTGGGGAGAATGAGAAGGTTAAAAAATAACATTTTATCTGCTTAGGCAACCTTTCAGGAATCTAATGAGGGATACTGGTCAAACCTACAATGAGTTTGTAAGGATCAAACAGACTAATTTCGATAGTTGGTTAAGAGATTTAAACTTCAAGCAAAGCTCTCATGCCCTTCGAGAGTTTAGCATTTGGAGCAATTAAAAATTTCATTGCCTGAAGTAGTGCAAACTCAGGTGGAAGACCAAAGAGTGTAATCAGCAAGGTTAGCTGCTGAAATGTTTGATTATTATGAACTGGTCCATAAACTTGGTTTGGCTTCGAGAACCAGTTCTGGTCTCTGAGGGAGAGAAATTGGAGCAAAGAGATATCCTCACGTGCAAAGGGAAAGGTAGATCACAGTGTAGATCATAAGGATAATTTACCATCGTAATAAAGAAAACCGTGGGGGGGGGGGGTGCGTGGAGGGAACAACGAAGTTAAAATACTATGGTGTTTTAATTGTAATAAACTGGGCCACGCAAAATCACAGTGTTGGTGGGCTGGGAGAAAACCAGATGTAGGATAACTTGACAAGCCTGGAAGTTTTGTTAGACTCGTAACAAAAAGCATAAGGGTAGGTAGGCAACTGTCTCAAAGTGTACAAGATGATAAGTGGACGTGCCAAATTTGCATTAAAAAACTTGCATGAAAGGGTAAAGTTTATTCACATAGGCCAGGAGTAATTGGTAAGGCAGTCCAATATTAATTGACACAGGATATTTTCAGTCTGTAATGCTGAGCGGTGAGGCTTTATGCTCTCTTGAGAGACTATTGCCAGAAAATGTGCTGATAGCAGAAATTCATAGTGAGGCAAAAAAATGCTCAGTTATGTAAAGTGAGGCTAGAGAGCCCAGACAAGAGTGGAGAGTATTTGGCAGGAGTACTGGACCACTAACTCTCAGCTCCAGGAATAAAATTTGTCCTTGCAAATAATATTAATTCATTGGTAGGCGTGCTGCCTACTCTAGTTGAAAAGCCAGTGGAGATGCAGGCAACTGAAGACCTGGAGGATGTTTATCCAGGAATTTCCCATGGTTGCGTGACCAGAAGATCACAGATGCACAGGTTTAAGCTGTATAAAGGCACAGACAAGGAAGCTGACGTAGAGTTATCCGAAAGTTTCTTTTTGATCAGATAAGTGGAACAGAGAAGGAGCAAGTTGGAAAACATGAATGTATTGTTAGCTCTGCTAAACTGATTGAATTACAGCAGAAAGTTGAGGAGTTACAAAAGTCATATCAAAAATTATTTAGCAAGAAAGAGAATAAATGTATTACTGTGTGTTAATACTTAACATCATGATGTCTTAATGCGGAGATTAGCACACATTGAAGCAGATCAGACGTGGGCACAAATTCATCAAATTGTTTTGCCTGTTGGGTATAGAAAGGAGGTGCTGCGAGTGGCACATGAGCTACCACTTGGAGATCATTTCGGGGTGAGGACGTTACAGGCTGGAATACAAATATATTTTGACCCGCCTGGACGAAACAAAGATGGAGTTGAATATTCGAGTAAAAAATGAGGTCTGCAGATGCTGGAGATCACAGCTGAAAATGTGTTGCTGGTCAAAGCACAGCAGGCCAGGCAGCATCTCAGGAATAGAGAATTCGACGTTTCGAGCATAAGCCCTTCATCAGGAAGGGCTTATGCTCGAAACGTCGTATTCTCTATTCCTGAGATGCTGCCTGGCCTGCTGTGCTTTGACCAGCAACACATTTTCAGCTGTAGTTGAATATTGCCAGGCGTCTCAAACATGTCACACAGGCAGTAATAAAACCTGCAACTTGAATACCCATTCCAGCATTTGAGGTGAGCTGGGAGAAAACCAGATGTAGGATAACTTGACAAGCCTGGAAGTTTTGTTAGACTCGTAACAAAAAGCATAAGGGAAGGTAGGCAACTGTCTCAGAGTGTACAGTATGATAAGTGGCCGTGTCATATCTGCATAAAAAAAACTTGCATGAAAGGGTAAAGTTTATTCACATAGGCCAGGAGTAATTGGTAAGGCAGTCCAATATTAATTGACACAGCATATTTTCAGTCTATAATGCTGAGGGGTGAGGCTTTATGCTCTCTTGAGAGACTATTGCCAGAAAATGGTCTTGATAAGACTCTCAAGAGTCTTGATAGATTGTGTAGGTCTGCTATCTGAAACAAAAAGTGGGAATAATTATTTATTAACAATAATGGATGTGTCGATTAGATTTCCAGAGGCAGACCCATTATGCAGCATCACAGCTAAAAGAGTTGTCGAAAACAAAACTTATTGTTTAACTAGGTACGGACTACCAATAGAGATCCAGTCAGATCAAACCTCACATCCGAGCTATTCAAGCAGGTGATGGATAACTTTGGAATAAAGCAATTCAAATCTACTACGTCGTATTCGGAATCGCAATGAACATGAGCGAAATGGCATCACACAGTGAAGACCATGTTGAGGGTTTATGGTCAGGATAATGCAGTTGTGATAAGGAAATTCCTCTTGAACTATTTGTGATCAGAGACGCACGGAATGAATCGACCAAATTCAGACTATTTGCATTAATTTGTGGGCATGAAGTAAAAGGACCATTACCATTGGTTAGGGAGAAATTAATAAGTCAGAATTCAGAGACCACCCATTTGGACGATGTGTCAAATTTTAGGGAACGAGTAAATAGAGTTGGACAGTTGGCTAGACAGCATTTAAAAGTATCGCAGCATACAATGAAATAGGAAGTGGATCAGAAATGACAAAGACGCAATTTTGCAATTGGGAATAATGTATAGGTGTTACTTCCAGTATCAGTTGAGCCTTTAGAAGCCAGTTTTAATGTACCTTATCAAATTGGGAAGCAATTGAATGAGGTGAACTACTTGGTCTGGACTCCAGACTGGAAGAGATCTCACAAAGTGTGTCATGTGAATATGCTGAACAGGTATTTTGATAGGGAGAGAAAGCAAGACGATAAGGTGTTAATGCTTACAGCACAGAAGGAAGAAACAAGTTCAGAGGATTCTGAATTGGACATTCCTCAAATCAAATTGAACAATGAGAAAGTTGTCAAAAATTGGGATAAATGACTGAGTTACCCTCCACAAGAAAAACATAGTGACCTGAAAGAGTTATTATGATATTGTGGAGAGATATGCGGAAATAAACTGGGAAGTAAGAACATAATTGTGCACGATGAAGACGCAGGAGATGTTGTTCCAATTAAGCAACATCCTTAAAGGCATTCCGCTCCAAGATGTCATAATCGAAGTGAGTTACAGTGATTGGAGCTCATGTATAGCCACGGTGCCAAAGCCAGATGTTACCCAGCAGACATGTGTGGACTATCACAAAGTCAACTTCATTACAAAGACTGATGCATATCCAATTCCATGTTTGAAGATCTGTGTCGGAAAGGTGGGAGAAGCTAATTACATTTCTGAGTTGGACTTGCTCAGAGGCTACTGGCAAGGATCTCTGTCAGAGAGAGCAAAGGCAATTTCGGCTTTCATAACGCCAATTGGATTATATTAGTTCAAAGTTGTCGCATTTGGTATGTAAAACGATCCAGTCACATTTCAGACACTGATAATAAGGTCATTGCCTGATTACCCAACTGTGTGGTCTACGTTGATGACCAGGTTGTTTTTAGTCATTCATGGAAGGAACATTTACAGCATTTATCGGACTTGTGCGATCAACTTCAGAAGGCAGGCTTGGTGGTAAACCTAGCTAAAAGTGAATTTGAGAAAGCCTAAGTCACGTTCCTGGGTCACGTTATTGGAGATGGACCAATGGCCTCATGAGATACAAAAACGAAAATAGTTTGGGAATGTTCCACACCATCGACAAAAAGAAAACTGCCACACTACGGTTCCTGGGATTGACTGGATTTTACTGAAAGTTTGTGCCAAACTTTAAGGAGTGTAGCTGTTCCACTCACCGACTTGTCAAGGGCAAGACCTCTCAGTGGACAGAGGACTGTCAAGAGGCCTTTTACAGCCTCAAGACTGTGTTAACACTGCTCCTAGTATTAGCTACACTAGATTATACGAAGACTTCCAAGGTGGCTGTCAATGCCAGTGATGTGGCTGTCGATCCGGTGTTCCTGCAGGAGGATGATGGGGAAATAGAAAGACCCATTGGATATTTTTCTGGGAAGTCGAACTTTCATCAATGGAAATGTTCAACGGTGGAGAAAAAGACTTAAAAGTTAGTGTTGGCATTACACCATAACTGTGTTTTTGTTACCAGCAATGCATCTGAGACAATCGCATACACTGCTAACAACACATTCACATTTGTGGAAAAAAATTAAAGACAAAAATGCCAGACCGTTTAGATGGAGATTGCTGTTGCAGCCATTCAATCTGACAATTGTGCATGTGGCAGGTCGTGAAAACGTGAAAGCTGATGAGTTCTTCATGAGAATGAGATAAGGAGCTGTTCGGTGGTGGGTATACCGTGGCCTGAATTTGCATGTGTTTGTGCATGTTTGAATGTTTACAATTAGTATAGTGTATCTGTCTGTTTTGAGATTACTAACTGGGTTTGGAGGGTTAAAAATGCCGCCACCTTTTGGCATTGATTGTTCTTTTTTTAAGGGGGTGGGAGAGACATGTCACAAAGCAAGTCCCTTTTTTGTTGAAAGGCTGTTCTGAGCTCAAGGAGACTCTGCGCTTGGGTTTTTTCAGAGGCATAATAAAACGGGGCCAAGCTCCGATCAGTCTGGTTTGGTACAGAGATGAAAAGGATTTTCAGAGGCCTTTTGTTTATATGGAAACAGATGAGACTTCAGGCCGAAGTTGTCATGCTTTATAAGTGACCAGAATAATAAACGGAGAGTGGTGAGCTATTTTAGCTGAACTAGCTGAGCTGAGCTGAGCAGTTTGCAGTTGAGTCTTGAACTGGGAAGTTCAACTGGCAGATGTGTGGAAACTCTCTCTTTTCTGACCTTCAACTTCAACCTGGAAGTTTGTGTTCCATTTATACTGTTTTTTTATTGGGAGTTTGCTTATTGGGACAGTTGTGTATATTCGGAATAGTATAATTAAGTCTAGCTGAATAGGTTGAATTCTGTCGTGATTCTTTATTCTGTTCTTTGTGTTTCATTGTGTAATTTTATGAATAAAGTTTTTGGCTGTTTTGAAATCAACTAGTCACCCCAGCTAAATTACTCCAGTTAATTTTCATTATACACTTAGCGAAACAACTTGCAAAGGTATGCTCTGGGCTGCCTGCTTAAAAGTGTTTTGAGTGGTCTAGCCTAGTTCATAACATCTCGGAGATGGAAGATGCCTCCTTGGGACTTGGCACAAACCAATCACTTTCCCTCCTCATGGTCAGCAAGCCACGTTAACATAACACGTGTGTACCATTAGCAATGGAGCCATGAGGAACAACATGGAGCAGCCTGTCTTTGCAGTCTATGCCTCATTGGTTTGTCGTGTTGCAGTAATAATGACATCCTCCTATTTAATATAACAGTTTGGTGGGGCTGAATGGCTTCTTCTGTTCATGTGTCAGTGTCTCGAGGAACTGAATGTCTTCCTCCTGGCCCGAGAGCAGAGGTTCAAGGAATTCAGTGGGCAACCCGTGGATCCTGCCTACCAGTACGTTGTGCTCACTAGGCTCTATCTTCCTGAATTAAAGGAGACAAACAGAAGGCTGGAAGAAAACAGCAAGCCAGGCAGCATGATGAGCTGGGAAAGTCAACATTTCAGATATAACCGTTCTTCAGAACTGGGTTGGGGGGGGAAGGAGGGGGGAGCTGCAGATAAAGAGGGAAGGGAGTGGTTGAGGTGGGGAGATCAGGGAGATGGTGAGTTACGGCTATGTGGGCACAAGTGGTGGGTGCAACCTGGTTGGGCAATGGGAGAGCTGAAAGGTAGGGTCGTTTGGTTGAATGGAAGACCTCCCAGTCACTTCCTATTTCAATTCTCTTTCCTAATCCCTTTCCAACATGACCATCCTTGGCCTCCTCCATTGCCACAATGAACCAAACCATAATTTGAAGGAACAAGATCTCATCAGTCACCTGTACAGCCTTCCCCGGAGACTCAACATTGAATTCTCCAATTTCAAATAACCTCCCTTCCAATTCCCCCAACTCCCTTCCCAAGCCCTCCTCTCCCTTCCATTTCCCTGAGCAAACTTTTGTTCTGCTACCAACTGGATTCGGCCCTCCCATCAACAACTCGCTGATACCTTTTATCTGTGTTCACTTATCCCCACCTCCCCACTTGCCTTTTCCTTCCTCACCCACCCCTTTATCTATAGACCCCCTTACTCCCACCCACAGTCCTGACGAAGGGTTATATCCAAGGTGTTCACTTCTCAAAGTCTTGATGCTGCCTTGCTTATTCTGTTCTTCCAGCTTCCTGCGTGTGTATTTTGGATTCCAACACCTGCTTTTATTTTAAATTGTCTTCTTGTGTAATAGGCAGGAGTGAGTGAACGCATTGCGCCTCTTGTTATCCAACAGATCAGATGGGCGGAATGGTTTTCTTATATTACTGTGAAACCAGCTAGAGTTGCTGAAGGAGTTCCTCTTTCTTTTAATCATGGAAATATTTAGTGCCCAGCAGTGCTTTTGATTCATGTTACCTTTACATTAAATGTTTTCTAGATTTGATACTTTAGTACCTTAGGAGGTGCCTCGTTGTTCTGAACATTGTACAATCTTCACAGAACATCCCAATCCCTGATTGTATCACAGAGGGAAAGACATTGATGAAGCAGCTGAAGATGTTTGTGCCGAAGAAGCTACCCTGAGGATTGCCCACAGAGATATCCAGGGTCTGGGAGGATTGATGTCCACCGGCCCCATTGTGTTCTGAATGATGCAACCAGTGGGGAGTTTACACCTGATTCCAATCAAGTTCAATTTTGTTCAGTCTCCTTGACATCTTGCTCAATCAATTACTGCCGCGATGTCAGGGCTAATCACTCTGACGCTACGTTCGTATCTTTTGTTCAGGTCAATAGGCCAAGGTATATGTGTGGGGAGTGTTTCCTTCTCTCAGAGAGTAATGAAAATTGGGACCAGACAGTTAGAGGAGGCCAAATCACTGAGATGTTGGGGGTGTGGGTGTCAGTGTCTATCAGTGATTTTGACCCGTTAGAGAGTCGATGCCTACAAAGAATTGGGCAAAAAGGAGAAATTGCGGCCGTGTGCAGATCGGCCCTGACTTACTGAATGAAAGTGCAGTTCTGAGGGTTCATGTAACCTGGTTTTATTCCAGCATACTCCATAGTCCAGTCACTTTGTGGCCTCTTCCATTTCCTGTGTGACTGACTTCAAGTAGCTGAATAGACTGATGCTGTTGCTGTGTAACTGTATACTGGTGCTGCATGATCTGGTTACAGTTTTATAGGCCCAAGGGGCTTATTGGCCTCCTCCTGTAATTGTACATCAGGCTCCAGGGGCTGAAAAGTCTCACTCTGTTCTGCTGTAACTGAAATCCATATTGACTTAATCTACCGCCCTTGGACAAAGCGAACACTGTAGATGCTGGAGATCAGTGTCGAAAAGTGTAGCACTGAAAAAAAAAACGGCGGGTCAGGCAGCATCAGAGGAACAGGAGAATCGATGTTTTGGACGTTCCTGATGAAGGGCTTATGTCCAAAACATAGATTCTCCTGCCCCTAGAATGCTGCCTGACCTACTGCGCTTTTCCAACACCACATGTTTCGTAGTCTACTGCCCTACCCAAGTCAATCTTCCTGGTCACATCATCCAATTACTTTAAAAACATTGTCAGGCATAAACTTCTTCGCACAAAGACACACTTATTATACCTAATCAAAGCCTGTCTTTATAAATACATGTACATTTTATCCCTCAGAACCTTCTCAAGTAACTTACCTACCACGGATGTTAAACCTACTGGTCTGTAGTTTTGTTCAGTTCTTCTTAAAATGGTGCACACTATTTGCTATCCTCCAATCTTCCGGGACGTTCCCTGTGGTTAATGATGATCAACATTAAAAGCCAGGTTCCCCGCAAATTCTTCTGGAGCCCTTTGGGGTGTTCTTGGATATATCGGGTAAGGACCATGAGATTTATCCACTTTCAAACATTCTAGTACGTCCAAATCTCCTCTATTATGACATGGATCGTCCCTTAGATATCACCACTAACTTCCTCAAGTTCTCAAGTCAACATGTCTTTCTCCACGGTAAACATAGAGTAGAAATATTCGTTGAGGACATCACCCATCTTTTATAGTTCCACACATACTTGTCCACATTGGTCTTCGAGGGGTCCTATTTTCTCTCCAGCTATTGCTTTTTCTTTTAATATATTTAATGTACCTTGTTGGATTCATCCTAATCTTCCTAGCCAAGGCTCTTTATTACTCCCTTTTCGCACCATTGATTATCTTCTTCAGTAAACTCCAGTATCTCTTATATACCTCCAGGGATTCCCTTGATCGGAGCTGTCTGTATCTGAGCCACGCCCCAAGTTCGGACATGAACCTGTGTACCAGTTACATCCCTCTCCATAACTATTTGAAAATTAATAGAACTATGGTTACTGGTCCCAAAGTGCTCCCCCACTATTAACTCTGCCCTATTTCCTAAGAAAATGTCGAATTTTGCCCCTTCCTGAGTAGGACACTAGAAATGCTGCTTGAGGAAGCTTTCCTTACGCATTAACAGAGTCTATCTCATCAAATTCCTTAACACTCTGGCCGTTCCAGTCTGTATTAGAAAAATGAAAATCCCCTGTTTTGATAACCTTATCGCTCCTGCAGGTCTCCCCTCTCTCCCTGCATATTTGTTATTCTCATTCCTGTTCACTATTTGGGGGCCTATATTACATCCCTAATCACCTCACCAATCCCTTCCTATTTCTTAACTCCACGTACAAAGCCTCACTGGGTGATCCATCAGTTATTTTATCTCTGATTTCTGCTGTGGTACTCCCCTAAATCATAAATGCTACTCCCCTCCCCTCCTTCCACCATCTCTGTCTCGCCTAAAGCACCTGTACCCTGGCACATTAAGCTGTCAGTCCTATCCATCACTTAGCCATGTTTGTGTAATGGTTATAATATATCAGTCCCACCTACCTATTCAAGCCCTGAGTTCATCGGCCTTACCTGTAGGCCTTCTTGCATTAAAATAGATGCAATTTAATCCAAAAGGCAGTACTTTCTCTCTGTCGTTTTCCAGCCTAACCTTATTATTTCTGATCACTGTATCACATTCCAGCCTCGCACCTGCCTCCCTCCTCTTGAGGACACCACCCCCTGCCAATCTAGTTTAAACCCACCCTTGTAACACTAGCAAAACTGACCACCAAGGTCTTGGTGTCCTCTTCAGTGCACGGAGGGGACGGTAATCTCCCTCTCAGGTGATTTCCAGTGTCAAAGTTTTTTTTTAAAAAAAATGTTTCTCCTAGCTCTCTGTAATCACGCTGCGGGACCTCGTCCCTATTTCTTCTGGTATCATTTGTGCCAACGTGCATAATGATTTATGGCTCCTCCCCCTCCCCCTTGAGAATGTTCTGCAGCCACTTGGAGATATCCTGGACCCTAGCAGCTGGGAGGTAGCCCACCATCATGGATTCCCGTTTGAGGCCACGGAATCTCCGATCTGCCCCTCTTTCAATCGACCCTCCTATCTTTTACATCCTGTTTACATTTACCCTTTCCCGCTGTGCACCAGAGCCAGTGGTAGTACCACCAACCTGGCTACTGCTGCTTTCCTCTGAACGGTCATAGCCCTCAACAATCCAAAATGGTCTACTTTTTTCGAGAGGAATGGCCACAGGGGATTCCTACACTCCCTGCCTACTCCCTTTGCCATTCTTGGTGGTTATCCAACTACTGTGGCCTGGAACATGACAGGAAGCAAGGAACGCCTGTTGGACTAAATCGTGTTTATTTAAATGCAACAGGACTGACAGGTAAGGCTAATAAACTCAGGGCGATGAACGTTGGACTGGAATATTACAGTCATTAAAGAAACATAACTAGGAGTGTATCTTGGGTGTGGCCACCACACTAAAGCACTTATCTATGAAGTTCTCAGATGACCCTGAGTGCATCTTAAATTAGATTACCTACAGTATGTAAACAGGCCCTTCAGCCCATCCAGGCCCACTCCTCTACACCCAACACCAAGGGCAATTTAGCATGTCCAATTCACCTAACATGTACATCCTTGGACTGTGGGAGGAGACCCATCCAGACAGGGGGAGAATGTGAAAACTCCACACAGTCAGTTCCCCAGGGCAGGATTTGAACGCTGGTCCATGGTACTCTGTGGCAGCAGTGCTAACCACTGAGCCATCGCGCCACCCAGCGTAGCTCCCTATCACGGTCTCTCAGGAGCTGAATCTGGGTGCAGTACCCACAGGTGTAGCCATCAGGGCCGGTGGAAATCTCCCTGAGCTACCACATCCCTCAAGAGGAGCGTGCGGCTGCCCTAAATGCCATCTCGACTGATGTAACAATAAAGTGAAAAGGACTTTATTTGAGTTTACCAGTAATTTGTGCTGAGCTCCAGGTCGCCGAAGCCTCTCGTGCCAAAGCCTTATTGCTTCCTTTGCTACGACGGCATGTCTCTCTATCCCTACTCATTTAGTTTTGGTCAGGGAAGGAATAAGGCACTACAGTGATGTTGTGTTTGGGCTTTCCGCACTCCTTGACAACTGGCCCCTGACTACCTGCTCCCCAGTGCAGGCCACTGCTTGGCCTTGTAGAGTGTCTTGCTGAGTTCTTCCTTCTGGTAGTGGTGGCTGTGTCGATGCAAATCCTCACCCCGATAGGTAATCCGTGTTGTTACAGTCCTCTGGTAATTTCTGTCTATTAGTGTTGCGTTTATGAATTCCTGGAATCCCTCGATAGCATTCCAAACTGTGTCTCACACCATAGCGAGACAAGTTGATGTTCTTGTGAATACAGGGCTAATGGAAAAGAATACCATTAGACATAGAGGCAACAATATGTCTATCTGCTCACTGACTCTGCTTTTCCTTCGATTAGTTTATTTTATCTTGATAATCCCTCATTCCACTATCCTGCGATATCCCCATAACACTTGTATAAAAATCTGTTGTCTCATCCTTGAAGATATTTAATGATCCAGCCTCAACAGCCCTCCGAATTTTCTACAATTGTTTCCCTCTCACTGATGTGAGACTTGGTGGTCTTTAATCTAGTGATTTGTTCACTCTATCTTGCATAAACTTCCAAATCTTCCTCAGCTCCTCCAAACTGAAGACCGATTCGTAGGATGTGTTTAACATATTCTCTTGCTCTGTGAACACGCTGTCCCCTGAGTCCCTGATACTCCCATTTTTATCCCATGTTATTCTCTCCCCCTTAATAAACCAAAAAAAGACTGTGGATTCTTGCTAATCATACCCGCAAATGTTTTATCACCCCTCCTTCTGCTGTTCCACTGACTTTTTAAATTTAGACCTCCACTTTCTATATTCTTTTAGGACTTTCATTGACCTGCTCACTTGGTACATGCTTTCGGTTTCTCTTTCCCTTTTCACCCTGTTCGGAACTGCTGTGGACATCTGAGATTCTCTGGGCTTGTTTTCCTAAATTTTATCTTCGGTGTAACATGCTGGGCCGACACTGTCATCAATTCCATTTTAATCAAATGATCCTCCAACCCCCGCCCCACCCTGTTCTGCTACAGTTTCACCCAGAAGCAACTGCGCTTTGGCCAGATCCTGTCATTTTTTACCCATAAAATCTGTCTCCCCAGTGCAAAATGCTTTTATTTTCTAACATTTTTTGGGGTCTTTTCCTTCGCAAAGTCAAAATGTGTGATGTCACGGTCACTGGTCCGATAATGCTCTCCCACTTCTGCCTGGAACAGCTGACTGGCTTCGTTCCCCACAGTGAGGCCCAGCACTGCACTGCCCTTTATTGTATCTGCTCTATGTTGATATAAGAAGCTCTCTGGAATAAATTTCAAAACACCTGCCCCCTCTTAAAAAGTTATCATTGCCCTAATGATTGTTTGGAATTGAAATGCCTGAATATAATGATCCTATTATTGTTTTTACACACCTCAATAACTTGGTTATATACCTGCCCCGATACTTCTCTTTATCTGAGGGTCTATAATATATCCCGCGCAGTGTTTCTGTCATGGTTTTGATCCTGAGCTCTAACTACCAAGCTTCATTAAAAGATCCTTTCAAGATATCGTCCCTTCTTACACCATTAACTGACTCCATAATTAATCAGGCAATAACCCCTCCTCTTTTACCCTCTCTCCTGTCCTGACTATCATTCTGTTACCACAGAATATTGAGTTGTCAGCCCCGACCTCCCTCAAACACATCTCAGAAATGACCAAAATGTCACACTTCCACATATCACCTCGTTTCCTTATCATACCTGTCTGTCTGATAATATTACCAGCATTAAGGTAAAGCACATCCAACCTGGAATATATCACCCTGAATACTCTGTATCTCGGAGTTCTTCAGTCATTCATTGTTCGTTATCAACCTGTCCAATTTATGAACCAAAACTGTAACTCTGGGAATGAATGAATATTTATTAAATTTTAATTTTGTTTTTAGTAAATGTGCTCATCAAAAGCAACTTTCTAGAACTGAGCAGTCAGCTCCAGATACCACGAGTTTCTGCTGATTAGTTCACTGTTGAGTGTGCAGAGGGGACAGCCCTCAGTAATGGAGAAAGTGAGGACTGCAGATCCTGGTGATCAGAGTCGAAAATTGTGGCGCTGGAAAAGCACAGCCAGACAGGCAGCATCTGAAGAGCAGCATGGTCAAGCTTTGGGCATCTGCCGTTCCCATGTTTTCCATTCCATAATACACAGGATATTGGGAACCATACTTGCTCAGGAAGGCAGCACTCTACAGAGCCCTGAAATGGAAAGCAATCAATCATTTGGTTGGACAGGGAGTAAACAAGTTGATGTTAAATACAGACAGATTGAAGTACAAACATAAGGATAGATAAATCCCTCGGCCAGACGGGAAACATCCTAGGTTACTACAGGAAGAGAGGGAAGAGATTTCTGTGCCTTTGGCGATGGTCTTTGCATCTTCACCCTACCTTTGAGTAGCATCGGAGAATTGGAGAGTGGCAAATGTTACTCCCATGTTCAGGCAAGAAAAGAGGGATTGTCCTGAGAATGACAGACCAGTCAGTCTTACATCAGTATTGGCCAAAGTATTGGAGAGGATTCTGAAAAAATCATAGTTTGATTAGAAATAGTCAGCATGGCTTTGTGAGGGTCACGTCATACCTCACAACACTTACTGGATTCTTTGAGGATGGAATTAAGCACACTATAGAAGGTAGAGCAGTGCATGCGGAGTGCATGGATTTTAACAAGGTGTTTGATAAGCTTCTCCGTGGTAGTTCCATTCAGAAAGTAAGGAGGCATGGTATACAGGGAGACCTATCTGTCTGGATACAGATTAGGCTCGCCAATAGAAGACAGAGGGTGTTGGTCAATGGGAAGTATTCAGTGTGGAACGAGGTGAGCAGGGGTGTTCCGTAAGAATCGGTTCTGGGACCTCTACTGTTTGTGATTTTGATAAATGACTTTGATGATGCAGTGGAAGGGTGGGTCCGTAAGTTTGATGATGTAACACAGATTGGTGGAATTGTGGATAGATTAGATTAGATTAACAAGTGCACACCGACCCGCCGAAGCGTAACCCTCCCAGAACCATTCCCCTAGATTTACCCCTTCAACTAACACGACGGGCAATTTATTGTGGCCAATTCACCTAACCTGAGCATTTTGGATTGTGGGAGGAAACCCGAGCACCTGGCGGAAACCCACGCAGCCACAGGGAGAATGTACTAACTCCACACGGAGAGCCACCTGATGCGGGAATTGAACCCGGGTCTCTGTTGCTGTGAGGCAGCAGTGCCAACCACTGTGCTACCGTGCGGAGGGCTGTTGCAGTTTGCAACAGGACATTGACAGGATGCAGGACTCGGCCGCTAAGTGGCAGATGATGTTCAATATGGAATACTGGGTTGCGATTCATTTTGGGAGGTTGAATTTGAATGCAGAATAGAGGGTTAAAGGCAGGATTCTTCCATTGTGGAGGAACAGGGGGGTCATATGGCCAATAGCATAGCTCCCACAAAGTTGCTACCCAGGTTTATAAGGTTGTTAAGAAGGCGTTTGATATGTTCATTAGCCGAGAGATTGAATTTAAGAGCTGCGACGTTATGCTGCAACTCTACGGAGCCCTGGTGAGATCACACTTAGAATATTGTGATCAGTTCTGGTTGCCTCGTTCTAGGAAAGATGTGGAAGCTTTGGTGAGGGTGCTGAGGAGATTTATCAAGATGCTGCCTGGACTGGAGGGCATGTCTTACAAAGAAAATTTGAGGGAGCTAGCTTGTTTTCCTCATTGGAACGAAGAAGAATGGAAAGTGACTTGACAGCGGTGTACAAGATGATGAGAGGCATAGATAGATTGAATAGCCAGAGACATTCTCCCAGGGTGGAAATGGCTCTCGAGGAGATATGGTTTTAAGGTAATTAGAGGAAGGTTTAGGGGAGATATCAGAGGTAGGTTCTTTAAACAGAGAGTGGTGGGTGTGTGCAATGAACAGCCAGCAGTTGTAGTAAAGTCAGCTACAATAGGGATATTTAAATGGATAGGCACATGAATGATATTATAATGAAAGGTATGTAGGTTAGTCTGATCTTAGAGTAGGATAAAAAGTTCTACAGAACGTCAAGGGCCAAAGGGCCTGCACAGTGCTGCACTTTTTTGCACTGTTCTATGTTTCCAGTTTCACCCAGCTTGTGGATTCTCATCAATTGTTGAATGTGTGAGGGAGTGATGTGTGTTAGATCAGGAAGCTTTGGAGGGGTGTAAGGCCAACACTTCCAGTTATGGTGTGCATTGTTACAGTCACCTGAAAGCCAGTATGACATGTGTGGTTACCTAAACCAGACAGAACCCGTCAATTTCAGTTATCAATGTGATTTTTGGATTGCCGTTTGCTGCTGGTTATTTCACATCCATTCTACTGTGTGACCCATGTAGTAATCTCTGACCATTCACAGAGATGTACAATTTTATTTTGATACTGGAGAATGTGAAGGTGATATTTATTGGATATGGCCTTAGAGGTTTCTTTGTGAGACACAAAGCACTGCAATAGATTGTCAATTTGTTAATGTCTTCACCCATGTCTGGTCCGGGGTGCAGATGTATGGAGTCTGGGAGGCAGGTCAGATTTAATCACCATAGGTAACTTGTATTGTGAGATTCTGGCTCCCCATGTCAACACGACTGTTCTCTGGGCCAGGCTCTGATTGAAGATGAATTTTAAAACTTGGTTGCTGGTCAGCCATTAGTATTTAACCTGGACAACATTTGTACCTACACTGAGACCAGTGATAGTCTTTTGGCAGGTTCTCCCCCTGCCCAAAATGGATTCCAAATTATTTGCTGTGAAGTAATGTGTGACTGATTGCCCTGAACCAGGTTAGAAGCTCAATGTACAGATTTTGGAACAGGCGACTGAATCTCTGTATCACAGACAGCTGTAAGGTCCAATAACTCTATAAATGATTTCAGATCTATTGGAAGCAATTTTTAGCGTAGCTCATTGCATGGTGTTGAGTTTCCTGACCAGAACAATAATCGGATGTTTGTTATATTTCATGAATTGGGCAAAAATACGATGTGAATGATAATCATTCAACTGAACTATAATGTCTTAAATCAATTCTGTTGATTCTAGACTTATGTAACTAAAATATAAACTCCTGTCAAGATTTTCTAACACAGAAATAAAGCATATACATTTTATTTTATCGAAGAAAGATCATAACTCTGGTGGTAATCAGAATTAGATATTCAATGTCAGGATTCAAAGCAATGTTTTGCCACTCCAATATTTTTAAAGTGGTTGGCTTTTGAATGATTTGAACTTATACATTTATATATAATCAATCAGTTTAATTTCTCACTGAAATGTACGATCTTCAGCTATTTGCCAGCAACTTAAAAATGGTAACAATTCAACACGGACTGTGAATATTAAACTAAATAAATTATTTGTGTTATCAAATTTTAGTGAACAATAATTTGAAAACTTCCAATTTTTAAAATGAAGGATGGTTAATATGAAACGTGGAGAGTGAAAAAAAGCAACAAACATAATATTGTGTCAGAGCTTTACAAGGAGTTTTGTGACAAAGCAATCATATATTTGTTTGAGTAATTGGAATACAACATGCAAAATATTTTTGTTCTGAGTAATAATTAGACTTCATAATGAAGCTGACCTTGCAAGACTTGCATTTTAAATGCTTATGCTGCACCAAATAATCACATGTTTACGAGCATTTACTCAGTGACATAATTGGACACTGACTTTTATTCATACTTGGCACATGAGAGAGTGCAAAACTATAAAGTACAGGAGGAGAACATTGGCCATTATGTATGCATCAGCTCCACAAATGTCTCCCAAGCGCCTCCCATTTGCCAGCCCTCTCTCTGCTTGCCGTTAAATTATTAATTTCCAAATATATATATCATGTTCTCTTTTGAATCTTCATCCACAACTTTCCCAGCCATTCAATTCCAATTCGTAACAACTCTCTAAATAAAGGCGTTTTTCCTTATTTCACTCCTAGCTCTTTTGCTGACAACCTAGAAATTAGAAATCCTTGTTGCTGTAATGCCAACTAATTGAGTATTTTTTTTACTAAATAACGTTTTTGAGCACAGCAATAAATTAACATCTTTGTCTGTTCTGCTCCAGGAGCAACAAGCCTTGCAAGAACTTTAACAAACTAGTCGCTAGGATATATGAACATCAACTGGCCACATGACTCCAACACTAATTTCTTACATACTGATGAGGAAGTACATCACTTTGACTAGGTCTGCACATCCATCCTAGGACAGGCCAAACAGAGGCAAGCACAAAAATTCCTAGAAAAATGACATTGCAACCGGATCTATATCAACAAATACATCAATTTTGACTCCACCTACCACCCTTTGAGTTAAAGGGCTGGAAATGACATCATCGACACAGGAAATTACATTACCAACTCAAGGAAACAGAAACACTTAAATAGAAAGTGGAAGATAACACCAGCACTTCACTGGAGGTTCACTGACTGAGTACAGTCAAAGGAACTAACCAACAACTGCCATTAGCTATTGCTTCAGAATATATCTTTGTTCATGGCTGCCACCACATAGAATCATTGAATGAAAATGCGAGCCTGCACCACGAAGTGCATATCCAAAGGCTTTTTAGAAAGTTTGTGGGATTACCGGCTCAATTATCCACCTAGGCAATGCATTCCAGACACATGTCACCAGGGGCTGAATGGCGGCTCGGTGGTTAGCAATCCTGCCGTCGAGCGCTGGGGACCCCGGTTAATTCCAGCTTCAGGTGACTGCCTCTATGGATTTTGCACCTTCTCCCTGTGTCTGCGTGGTTTCCTCTAGGTGCTGCGGTCTTCTCCCACAATCCAAAGATGTGCAGGTTAGGTGAATTGACCGTGCTAAATTGCCCATAGTGCTCAGGGATGTGTACGTTAGTTGCATTAGTCAGGGGTAAATATAGGAGGAGCGTGTTTGGGTAGTTTATTCTTTGAAGGGTCAATGTGGATTTATTGGGCCAAACAGCCTATTTCCACACTGTAGGAATTTTGTATTCTATGTCTGTGGCATTCTCTCAGTTCAAAACAGACTCACAAATCCTTTCTCAATCCCCTGCCTTTCACTTTAAGTATGTGTTCCTTTGTTTTTGACCCTTTGAGTAAGGGAAACAGCTGCGGTCTGTTCATCCTCTCGATTCGCCTTATAATCTTGTACACTTGTACCAGGTTCCCTCCTCAACCTTCCCTGCTGCAATGAAAAATTTAGCCCTTGCCCTTCACAGTCTGAGTACTCACTTGTCTTGTTATTTCAGATGTGCATCCTCTCACATTTATCAGTGTTAAATTTCATCAGCCATTAATCTGGATGTAGAAATCATCTGTTTATATCGTCCTGTAGCCTAACCCTTTCCTCCTCACTGTGAAGCACCCAGCTAATCTTTGAGTCATCCTCGACATTAGTTATCATTCTACTGTCATCGATCTTCCACATTCTCACCATCATCATTTTTGAATATCATAAACAAACCTTGATTTCCTTCCTGTTTTCCAAATGTTATTCACAAAGGAATAATTAAGAATTCCAGTCTCTTGCTATTCTTATTTTGGGGAATTTACAGAGTGATGTAGTTAACACCTATTTTGAGGGAGCTGCAAATAGCATTTTCGACACAGACTTGAATTCACCTTTTACACTCTGCCCCTCAGCATGTCATATTCATAAAGTGTGTACCTAATTTAGAATGAACTATGGTTTGGCAACTTGCACTGGAACATTAGCCTTTTGTGTGGCACTGTTCTTTGTAACAATAGTCAGAACTGAAGAATTTTTCATCAGCAGGCCGGACGCAAACTCATTTCTTGAATCAGCTAATGTGATAAGGATAAATATTTAATTAACTTCGACGTTAAGGACAAACTGCAGGAGATCAAATCATATTCTCATGTCTATCTTGAATTTGAAGCAAATACATACTGTTCAAAAAAATCAAAAATGTTGAGACACCATACCAGGGGAACAAAATGTCATCTGCAATTGATGGAGATGCAGAAATATAGAGTGAATATGCAATCTGAACAATAATTAAGGGATAGAAAAAGAAATACATCAAATCGTAATTTTCAATGGAACCAGATCCCAATTTTCCAGAAGATTGATGTTTTTCACCCAACCTCACCCATCCTTTTGCTAAAGCAAGTTTTTCCCAGTCACTAAAACTTCATTAGCCATTATTCTTCCGCCTTCCTACTCTTTGTTTTACATTCCTACTTCCCTTGCATTAACCCTTCTGCTGCTACATACTCTTCCACTGATGATGTCTCTTCACGTCAATCGTCTTTCACTCTCACAGTAAGTTACCCCAATTCCCCAGTTACTCCCACTTCCACTGGCCATCCCTTGCCCTTTTTGCTTTCCAACTACAGTAATGGGAACTCCTGGTTTCGTGCTGCTATTCGTCATCAGTCAATGATGAGATTGGGATGATTACTGCCCATTCGGAACAGACAATAGTGTGTGTCTGCCACTGTCCAATACACTATAAAAGTATGGTTCTGTTCCCATACAGAGTGGAACTTTTTTTTCTGTCTCTGTGTCACAGCGCTTAAGCAAACAGCCTCATCCCAATAGGACAAACCTCTCCTCAGAATCAGAAGTCCAAGCATCAGTTTTTCCTTAAACATTGTGAGGACAGTGACCACATTGTTCAAACAAGGCGTGTTCGATAATTTTGCTCTTTACCATTTTAACTGATTTTCCAATGTCATTTGAAGTGAAATCAGAGTAACTTCCCTTGCATCAAAGTAATATTTCTCTCATGTAGCATCATTCCCCCTCAGAAAACTGTGGTTAATGGAAATCAGAGGAAATTCTGTGCTGGTAATTTCTTCAATGAACAATGACTCCTTCCCTCGAGCTATTGGGAATGACAAATAATCTCTGCCTTAGCTATTGCCTTCCAAAACCATGCATGGATTTGTCTTATTAATAACATCAAGATACATCAGTTTTCACAGTTTGGTCTAAAGTCTCAGAAAAGTTAGACCTTGCTGGTTGAATGTCACCCCAATGAAATCAGAGCATTACAATAAGATAACGATTCCGATTATTTTCAATCAGTTATTTTCTGAGGACTGGTCGTGCGATGTCAGTGCCACTGCGATCAACATTTTCTCGTTCAACAGCATCACATCGCATTGGCTCAAGGCTGCACCATTCCCCAATTCTACATCATTCTCCAGCTCATTCGCTGTGCTCACCAGATATAGGGGCCCACAAGATGGAATAACTTAGAGATGCCTGTGAGCATCTGGAACCTGCCACCCCACCCATGCCCTGCGCTCTGAGTCCATCCCCTCCCCCAAGCCCACCTCCTGTCGTGTATTCACCTTCCCTCCTAACCTTCCACGCCCTAATGCTGAATGTTCTGCAAAGGTCTCAGCTTTATCCCTCTGTGCCCCTACTTTAATGAATTTCAGGAATGACATAATGTTGAACTCCTCTTCCACCATCTTCTCCTTGGTGTCCATTTCTTTGGACAAGAGTCCACTTGCCATCCCAGAGACCCTTCACCCAGCTCTACCACTGTCCCTCCACCTGGACCCATTCCTCTGGCGTTTACTTGAACTGAATCTGTTCATTGAGAAATTTCCATTTGACACTTGTTGCCTTAATGTCTCTGCATCCCCCTCACACTGTCCAACCTATCACCCTCTGAACAGAATGTATTCTGTTTGCTTCGATCCAAACCTGACCGTGTTATTCAGCTTGCGTCGATAAGGCTGGTGGACTCACCTCTACATTTCAGAGGCTGAGTGCCAATTTTCAGGTACCTCCACATGTCACCTGCTGGTCCATTACCCTACCATGGCACCTCAGGCCATTTTATTAACCAAATCTGACCACATCTCTTCTGGAGATTCCCACCCACTCGCACACCCCCTCACCCAGCACCCCCCCCCCCCCCCCCACCGCGACCCCATCTAACAGTCCCAAATCTGATGGCCCTCAGATAGCAGTGCTCGCTTTTATATCCTCCTGAAAATCCACAAACAGGACTGCCTGGGCAGACCCATTGCTTCAGCCTGCTCCTGCCATACAGAGGAGGTGTATGGATAAACACGTGGGCCCAAGTTATACCTCTTCCTTCATGGGGTACGGAGACTATTCCTTGTTCCATTTCTTTCCACTCCCCCCATCCACAATACTTTCTCCGATACGTAGATGATATCATCGCTGCTGCTCCTCTCTCTTGTCCCGAAATTGAAACGTTTATCGTTTCCAATTTGCACCCCTCTCTCACTTTCACCTGTCTATCTATGACTCCTCCCTTCCTTTCCTCGACATCTCTGCTTCTATTTCTGGGGATAGACCAGTCACTTTAAATCCAGTATTAACCCACCAACTCCCACAGCTACCTGGAGTATACATCCTCACATCCTGTTTCCTGCATAGGCTCCATTCCATTCTCTCAGTTCTTCCGTCTCCACCGCATTGCTTCTGATGATGTCAACTTCAGAAATGTGGCCTCTGAAATCTCCACCTTCTTCCTCAACCGAGAATTCCCCAGCACTGTTATCGACAGAGCCCACAATTAGTTCTGACCCGCCTGCTGCACTTCTACCTTCACCCTCTCTCCTCCCTCCTGCAACAGTGTTAGAGTTCTCCTTGTGCTTACCTACCATCCCACCAGCGTTCACATGCATAAGATCATCAGTCTGCATTTCCCCACCTCCAGCGAGATGCCACCACCAGACACATATTTGCCTCCTTTCCCTTTTCCAACTTCTGAAGTGACCATTTCCTCCAGGACACCCTGGTCCACTCGTTATTCACTGGCCACACTTCCCCCACCTCCCCCACCCTACACCACAGGTTCACTTTACTTTCGCCCTGCCGGAGGTGTTACGCTTTCCCATTTGCCTCCTCCCTCCTCACTATTCAAGGGCCCAAAATACCTTCCAGGTGAAGCAGCATCCTACCAACATTTCCCACAATCTGGTCTACTACATTTCCTGCTCACATTGTGATCTACTCTACGTTGGGGAATCTAAAGGTAGACTGGGTGACCACTTCACTTAATATCCAAGCTGTAAGTATGCAAAAGTCCCTGAGTTTCCAGTTGCCTGCCATTTTAATATACCATCCTGTTCCCTGACCAATATCTCTGCGCCAGGCTTGCTGCAGTGTTCCAGGATATTTCAATGCAAGCTGGAAAAACAGCACCTCATTTTCCGCGGGTGGACCCTGCAGCCATTCAGACTCAAAATAATGGTCAATAATTTTAGGGACTGAACTCCTCAATGCCCCCTACCCATACACCAGGTCTTGTTCTCACGTGGCCTTCATTACTCACCCCCTATTGTTAGCTACTCACAGTCTCCATTAACAGCTATTCAACCTCTGCTGTATATTAATGAACATTTTCAGGGCTACCATTTGTTCTGAAGAAGGGCCACTGAACTACAGACGTTAATTCTGATTTCTCTGCACAGATGCTGCAGACCTTTTGCAGCAACTTCGGATTTTGTTTTAACAATGTCTCACGATATTTTTGTATCATAATGCAATACGTCATGGACATTTAGAGCCCCGTCAAAGATAGGAACTTTGTAATTTCTCATTAAATGTTCATAAACAAATATTCGAGATTCAACTAAGATAGCAGCTTTGCTTATATCGTTCAGATTATTCAATTTGTCACACTTCAGAAAGAAAAAGTAATTGATAGAGGGAAACACAGCAGGTCTGGCACCCTCTGAGCAGAGATACACAGAATTAACCTTTGATTTCAATATGACTTTTTCAGAACAGTGTCACATTATATTCGATATGTTAACTCTGTTTCTCTCTGCAGATACTTCCTCATCTGTTGCGCTTCTACCATCATTTTCTGTTTGTATTTCATGTTTACATATCACTATATTTCATGTTTCTTGACAGGGCGACATGCTGAGTTTGGTAGCATATGGACAATGTAGTCCTTTCCTGTTCCTATTATAGTTGGTGTGTCTGGGACACACGTATGACGGCCGAAATCTCTTCCTTCTTTAAGATTCAAAGGATAAAATAATATTTTACTGAATATCCTGTAAATCTCAGGAACTCCACTTTGTTTGAAAAGACATTTTACAGGCAGCTGAAATTTCATGAGATAATAGGAATAGATTATTGATGGTGGAGCACTCTGTGTCCTTCGTTGAACTAGATTGTTTACCCCCTCTCCAAACGCTTTGATTACATATCACAGAATTATTTACAACAAAAGTGGGGGAAAACCCAGCCCTTTGTCTCTTCCAGCTTGGAGCGACTATACATCTACTGTTAGTCTCCTGTACTGTCCCCATAGCCCTCCACATTTTGTTATTCGCATCTGCTTTTAATTGTCAGTATCCTGCCAGATATGAGCAATATGATCAATCTCAAACAAAAAGAAAAACAGAACTTAGAGGGCAAGCTCAGCAGGCCTGGCTGTATCTGTGAAGAGAAATCAAAGTTAATGTTTCAGGATCGGTGACCCTACTCAATCTGTATTCCCAATGATTAAATGGTGTGTATATAAAATATAGTTCACTTTATCACATTTAATATTGTCCTTTTAGTTCACATTGTCATTCAGCATTGCATCACCCAAATGTTGGCTGTTTCCTTGTTGTGCATTAGATTTAATTCTGTCTGTCAGAAAGAGGGATGATGACTGGGAACTATCATTGTACTCCCTACAGTCTCCACAGCCACTGCTCCCATTCCGCTCTATCCCCCACCCAATATCACGTTCACTAGAACCTGACTCATTAATTCATAAGTCTAAATGAATATGTTCATTGTAAATATCACTTTTAGTTTTGGACTGAGGCCAAAATGCGTAAAAATACGGTTTACAACAAATAAAACTGCATTTAGAAGTCTGTCAATTTATATAAATAATTACTGAAGCATATTCCCTATGGAAGTTCCACAGTTGCCCTATTAGAGCAGTGAGAGTAACATTCAGAGAAGTCCAGATTTCATGTCTATGTTCAGGGCGGCTGTGCCCAATGACAGTCTGTTCGCTGGCGTTTGTTCCCGTGAAGGATCGATCAGCACAGTAACAACATCCTGGTTGTGATTCTTTTGGGGGTTGGAGGGATTTTTGGAGAGATGGTTACAGCATAGTAAACGGACAACAGAGCAGAATCATGTAGCCTACGGAAAGAAAATATTCTTATTCTCTCTCACAACTGACTTCACTCGAGCAATTGGTGATGGGAGATGTGACCAATAGCCAGCAATGTCAACATGTAGTCCAGTCCAGATATATTGTGAACTGAATGTGCTATATTGAAAGCTGGGACTGTTTGCTCTGACTGTGATTGATGTCAGTCTCCATGCAATGCAAATGTGTCACTGGAGGGTTCCCCCCTCCTATTGGTGAGGGGCTTCATTCGGTGCGCTATCCCACTGTAGTAACTGATGCATCAGCTGCAACAGTAACAGAGATCAATAGCTGCATACATCTGAATCTGAGAATAGCGACTGGAACATTACAACAATGGAGAGGAGGTTTTCCTTGAGTCTTTTCAAGATTTCCCCCTCTTGGGGATTTCTAACATATCAGATATCAGCCGTGCTGATGATTATTCTTGGCGGTGTGGAGGGTGTGCTGCTAACCTATTCTCGCTATTATTGGTGTTCTCTCCCTCTGTCCATTCATTATTCCCATAAACAAGTTTGAACTTCGTTGCATTTGCTGTTGTCTATATTTGTCAGAGGAAGAAACTATTGTCTTCAGTTTCAATTGCAGTCTCCATTCATTACCCATGAATTGCAGATCACTCACTCACAAACATCTGTGAACAAAACTGTGCACAGCCCTGAGATCCCTTTTTGCCCGAAACTGATTTATGTCTCCTGTTCTCTCTGTCACCAAACCTGTCCACTGCCAGCTCCTAATATCCCCAATCTCCATCTCTGTGTCAGTATTGTTGTTCAACAAACCATTGGCTGCACGTTGGTAAAATTCAGACTTTATGTTTCAAGCTCTCTGCTGACCACTTTCCTGATTACAAATATTTTAATTACAAAATTGTTCCTGTCTCGGGCATTACTTCATGATTAGGACAATATATGAATGTAGGAATGTCGCTGGATGTAATTCAGGAGCAAAGCTTATTAAACGAAAGATATTGTTTCAAGTAATTTGTTTCAAGTTCCACCACAGCTGATGACAGAACTTAAATAAAGAATGATAAGAATTGGAATAAAAGTGACTTTCACGAAAAACAAACATAAAAGCAACATTTTGTCTGAAAACCTTCTTCTTTCACTGATCACCTTCGGTAAAGAAATCTAATGTTATTATCCTGTCTGGGTTAATTGTGACTTGAGACCCATGACAATGTGCTTAACTTTATATTGTCTTGTGGAATGGCCTCAGAGTCAGGGGAACTAGTGATGGGACCAAATGCTGCCCTTGGCAGAGATGTCAACATCCCACGGATTAAAATAATTGAAGGTGAAATCAAATAAAGGAAGATTCTGAAAATCTGAAATTAAAGAAAGAAATGCAAAGAAACGAGCAGAAAGTGCTGGGAAACTTTCCTGAACTGAAAGCAGCTGGAAAGGGGTGTGATTCATACCGTTGACAGGGAAATCTGCTTTGAAGGGGAGGAGGAATCAATAGAGAAAGAGAGATAAAGAAGGCAAAAAAGCAAACGCAGAGAATGATGATCAGCTGGGCTGGAAATCAAATGTGAGATTCACCTCACTTATTTTTCGCTTCTCCCAACTTCCTGAATATCATGCCCATGTAAATACAGGTATCCCCCGCTTTTGAAAAGTTCACTTTTCGCCACTTCCCATTCCGAATGACTTACATTAGGACATTGTTTCGTTAACCAAAAGAAATCCGAACAGGGTTTTCACTTTTACGAAGAAAGCCGATTTTTTTTCCCATATAAATTAGTGCGACTGCACTTTACACCATATCCGCTTGCGAACGATTTCGTAGGAACCTTCTGCTTACAGATAGTGAAGGAAACCTGTATATATCTAAGATCATGTTTTAAGCAATTTGCTTCCCTCTGTCTGTCTTCCCTAAGTGTGGTCATCTTCTTATATTCATTAATTAGATATAGGTATCTCTGACTGAGCCAGCATGAGTTCATTTTTCCAGTTGCCCTTGAGAAGATCTTGAGCTACTGCAGTCCACGTGTTTGATCTGATTTGGTTTCATTTATTTTAGTCAAATGTACAATGGAAAGGTTTGTTTTTATTGTAGTGCAGGCACATGACTCTAAACAAGAAAACAGAGATCACAGGGTCCTTGGACAGAGTGATTCATACAAGGTTACATCTTCACAGGAGGTGTGCAAAGTAAGATCAACAATAGAAAGATTAATATTATTTGAAAAGTGAGAGATGTCAATTTGTCAGTCTAATAATGGTAGGGAAGGAAGTGTTCCTGAGCATGCCGGTCCATGTTTTCAAACCTCTGTGTCTCGTCCCTGTTAGAAGAGGATGTAGGAGATCATTACTGTTTTGGGAGAGATCTTTGATGTTGCCAGCCTTTCTGCGACAATGACAAGTATAAGTGGACGGAAGGTGGTCTTCCGTGATGGTCTGGACTGTGCATACAACCGTCTGTAATTTCTTATGGTCCTAGACAGAGCAGTTACCATGTCAGGTCAGTATGCACCCGAATAAATGCTTTCAGTTGCCAGTATGCAGAGCACTGGGAGACGGCCAGTTTCAAAATAGTTAGATGTAGCAATTGGCTGTTAAATGGATACCCACGTTCTGGTTGCTGTTTTGACAACAATTGAAATTTAACTGATAATTTTAAATTATGTCCTCGATACCAAAACCTTGCTGAGTATTGCCAACATCGAACCAATGAGCCATCACCTGCTTCAAACGAAAAGAAAAGCCATGACCATCACAACGAAGAAGAAAGAGACAGAAACAAAGGGAAGGAGAGAGACAACACAGCGAGGGAAACAGATGGACAGTCAGTCAAAGAGAGAAAGGAAACAAAACAAGGAAACAAACAGTCATATGTGCAGGGAGAAGGGAATGGAATAGGTTCAGGGAAAGAAACAGAAGACAGGGAAAAAGGAAAACACAGGGAAATAGGCAGTGTGAAGAAACAATGAGAGACAAAGGTCACAGGGAGCTGGGGATAGGGTCAAGGGGAGCTGGGAGGAATGGGAGGAGCTGGGGGTGAGGTTCGGAAAGACCTGGGCGTGAGCACTGGAGGGAGCTGGGGGTAGGGAGATGAGGACTTATTTTGTCCTGTGCCAAGATGACCAGGAAGATCATGGTAAGAATGGATGTACTGAACGACGGCTGTAAAACATGTCTGAGAGGCATGAGACATGTCTGAGAGGCTGCGCAGGGCGTGCGCTAGGCGAGATCAATATGAACAAAATGAGCATTATCGGAGATTAGAAAGTCCATTCATCAGATTGAAAACAGCTAGGAAGAAGCTGTTCCTGAACTTGATGCTCTCTGTGTGTTCAAGCGTCTGTATCTTTTATCCTGATGGAAGAGGTTGTGGGAGATCTTTACAGGCATATGATGGGTCTTTAGTAATGTTAGAACAAAGAACATTCCAGTACAGGAACAGGCCATTCGGCGGTCCAAGCCTGCGCCGATCCAAATCCTCCATCTCAACCTGTCTCCTATTTTCTAAAGGTCTGCATCCCTATGATTCCTATCCATTCAGGTATCTTTCTGGAAACATGTTTAATGGAGCACCACTGGTCACAGTTCTCCATTTTGAGAAACTCGCTTCCCCTACTACGCTCTGTCCCCTGTTGCCAAGCCAGTTCTTTATCCATGTAGCTAGCACACCCTTGACACCATGTGACTTCACTTTCTCCATTACCCGACCATGGGAAATCTTAAAAAAAATCTTCCTGAAGTCCACGTACTTGACATCTACAGCCCCTCCCTCATCAATCAACTTTGTCACTTCCTCAAATAATTCTATTAAGTTGGGAAAACATGACCTTCCCTGCACTAAACCATGTTGCCTCTCACTGATAAGACCATTTTCATCCAAATAAGAATAGATCCTATCCCTCAGTATCTTCTCTTGCAGCTTCCCTACCCCAGACGTCAGGTTCACCGGTCTATAATTAACTGGATTATTCATGCTACCCTTCTTAAACAAGGGGATTAGAAACTTTCCATTCCTCCAGGACCTCAGTTGTGTTCAAGCATGTTACAAAGATATTTATTATGGCCCCAGCTATTTCCTCTCTCCCTTCCCTCAGTAATCTTGGATAGATATTGGCAGCCTTTCTACGGCAATGAGCCATGTAAATAGAGTCAATGCTTGCGAGATTCGAGTCCGTCGTAGGCTGGGCTGTGAACACAATCTTCTGTGGTTTCTGATGATCCTGGGCAGAGTGTTGCCGTACCAGGTCATGACGCACCCGGACAGTATGTTCACAATTGTGTATCTGTAGAAGTAGTGCATGCTAAATATCCTGAGCCAAGTGAGGAAGGAGAGACGTTTTTGAGCCATCTTGACTGTCACACCTATGTGAGAAGTCCAGGGTAGCTTGCCAATTATCATCACTCCGAGGGACTTGACGCTCTGCACTCTCTCGACTGTTGATGGAGATAGGGGCTTGTTCCCTTCCTTTCGTTCGAAAGTCAATGATCAGTTCTTTACTTTTGCCGAATTTGAGAGGGAGGTTATCACTATCTCCTTTCTATGTTCAGACTCATCGTTGTTTGTTAACCCTCCTGCTTTGGTGGTGTCATCAGCAAACTTATGGTTGGCATTGTTTAGAATTTGGCAACACAGCCACGTGTGTAACTGAGTACAATAGGGGACTGAGGACACAGCCGTGTGTGTACAGGGAGTACAGTAGGGCGCTGAGGGACACAGCCGTGTGTGTACAGTGAGTACAGTAGGGGGCTGATGACGCAGCCATAGGTATACAGGGAGTACATTAGGGACTGAGGACACAGCCGTGTGTGTACAAGGAGTACAGTAGGGTGCTGAGGACACAGCCGTGTGTGTACAGGGAGTACAGTAGGGGGCTGATGACACAGCCGTGGGTGCACAGGGAGTACAGTAGGGGGCTGAGGACACAGCCCTGTGTGTACAGGGAGTACAGTAGGGGGCTGAGGGACACAGCCGCGTGTGTACAATGAGTACAGTAGGGACTGTGGGACACAGCTGTGTGTGTACAGGGAGTACAGTAGGGGGCTGAGGGACGCAGCCGTGTGTGTACAGGGAGTATGGTAGGGGGCTGATGACACAGCCATGGGTGTACAGGGAGTACAGTAGGGAACTGAGGACACAGCCCTGTGTGTACAGGGAGTACAGTAGGGGGCTGAGGGACACAGCTGTGTGTGTACAAGGAGTACAGTAGCGGGCTGAGGGACACAGCTGTGTGTGTACAGGGAGTACAGTAGGGGGCTGAGGGACCCAGCCGTGTGTGGGCAGGGAGTACAGTAGGGGGCTTAGGACACAGCCGTGTGTGTACAGGGAGTACAGTAGGGAATTGAGGACACAGCCGTGTGTGTACCGGAGTACAGTATGGAAATGAGGACACAGCCATGTGTGTACAGGGAAAACAGTAGGTTGCTGAGGACACAGCCATGTGTGTACAGGGAGTACAGTAGGGACTGTGGGACACAGCCGTATGTGTACTCGGAGTACAGTAGGGGACTGAGGACACAACCGTGTGTGTACAGGGAGTACTGTAGGGGGGGGTGAGGGACACAGCCGTGTGTGTACAGGGAGTACAGTTGGGGACTGAGGGACACAGCTGTGTGTGTACAGGGAGTACAGTAGCGGGCTGAGGGACACAGCTGTGTGTGTACAGGGAGTACAGTAGGGGGCTGAGGGACACAGCCGTGTGTGTACAGGGAGTACAGTAGGGGGCTGATGACACAGCCGTGTGTGTGCAGGGACTACTTTAGGAGGCTGAGGGAAGCAGTCATTTGTGTACAGGGAGAACGGTTGGGGGTTGAGGACACAGCCGTGTGTCTACAGGATGAATAGGAGGGAGCTGAGGACACAGCCGTGTGTGTACAGGGAGTACAATAGGAGACTGAGGGACAACAGCCATGTGTGTCCAGGGAGTACAGTTGTGGGCAGAGGACACAGCCATGGGTGTCCAGGGAATATAGTAGGGAGCTGAAGGCACAGAGGTCGGGGTACAGTAGGGGGCTGAGGACACAGCCGTGTGTGTAGAGGGAGTACAGTAGGGAGCTGAGGACACAGCCAGGTGTGTACAGGTTGTACAGTAGGGGGCTGAGGACACAGCCGTGTGTGTAGAGGGAGTACAGTAGGGAGCTGAGGACACAGCCAGGTGTGTACAGGTTGTACAGTAGGGGGCTGAGGACACGGCCATGTGTGTACCGGGAGTACAGTAGGGGGCTGAGGGACACAGCCATGTGTGTACAGGGAGTACACTGGGGGGCTGAGGACACATCCTTCAGGAGCTCCAGTGTTGAGTGTTATTGTGACGGAGGTGCAGATACCTATCTTCACTAATTGTGTTCTGTGGGTCAGAGACCGGGGGATCCAGTTGCAGAGGGTGGAGCTGCGACTAAGGTCACGGAATTTTGAGATCAGTCTGGAGGGGATAATGATGTTTAAGGTGGAGCTGTCATCAATGTGCAGGAGTCCGGTGTAGGTGTCTTTGTTGTCCAGATGTCCTAGGAATGGGTGCAGGGCTCGGGATACAGCATCAGTTGTGGACCCGTTACATCAGTCGGCATATTATAGGGGAGCAAGTCAGGCTGGGAGATTGGAGGTGATGTGGGCCATAACCAGCCTTTCAAATCACTCCGTATTTAGTGAGGTGAGAGCCACTGGACAGCAATCATTATGTCATTAAAGCATGAGCTTTCTCACTTACAAGGTAGATGTTATGATTTGGAGATGCCGGGGTTGGACTGGGGTGTACAAAGTTAAAAATCACACAACACCAGGGTATAGTCCAACAGGTTTAATTGGAAGCACAATCATGAAGGTTGATGTTGGTCTTCTTGGAGCAGGTTGGGACTTTGGCTTGTGGGAGGGAAAGGCTGAAATTGTATGTGAATACCTCTGCAAATGTGTTGCTGGTCAAAGCACAGCAGGTTAGGCAGCATCTCAGGAATAGAGAATTCGACGTTTCGAGCATAAGCCCTTCATCAGGAATAAGAGAGAGAGAGCCAAGCCGGCTGAGATAAAAGGTAGGGAGGAGGGACTAGGGGGAGGGGCGATGGAGGTGGGATAGGTGGAAGGAGGTCAAGGTGAGGGTGATAGGCCGGAGTGGGGTGGGGGCGGAGAGGTCAGGAAGAGGATTGCAGGTTAGGAGGGCGGTGCTGAGTTGAGGGAACCGACTGAGACAAGGTGGGGGGAGGGGAAATGAGGAAGCTGGAGAAATCTGAATTCATACCTTGTGGTTGGAGGGTTCCCAGGCGGAAGATGAGGCGCTCCTCCTCCAGCCGTCGTGTAGTTGTGTTCTGCCGGTGGAGGAGTCCAAGGACCTGCATGTCCTCGGTGGAGTGGGAGGGGGAGTTAAAGTGTTGAGCCACGGGGTGATTGGGTTGGTTGGTTCGGGCGGCCCAGAGGTGTTCTCTGAAGCGTTCCGCAAGTAAGCGGCCTGTCTCACCAATATAGAGGAGGCCACATCGGGTGCAGCGGATGCAATAGATGATGTGTGTGGAGGTACAGGTGAACTTGTGGCGGATATGGAAGGATCCCTTGGGGCCTTGGAGGGAAGTGAGTGTGGAGGTGTGGGCGCAAGTTTTACATTTCCTGCGGTTGCAGGGGAAGGTGCCGGGGGTGGAGGTTGGGTTGGTGGGGGGTGTGGATCTGACAAGGGAGTCACGAAGGGAGTGGTCCTTGCGGAACGCTGATAGGGGAGGGGAGGGAAATATATCCTTGGTGGTGGGGTCCGTTTGGAGGTGGCGGAAATGGCGGCGGATAATACGTTGTATGCGCAGGTTGGTGGGGTGGTAGGTGAGAACCAGTGGGGTTCTGTCTTGGTGGCGGTTGGAGGAGCGGGGCTCAAGGGCGGAGGAGCGGGAAGTGGAGGAGATGCGGTGGAGGGCATCGTCGATCACGTCTGGGGGGAATCTGCGGTCCTTGAAGAAGGAGGCCATCTGGGTTGTGCGGTGTTGGAATTGGTCCTCCTGGGAGCAGATGCGGCGGAGACGAAGGAATTGGGAATATGGGATGGCGTTTTTACAGGGGGCAGGGTGGGAGGAGGTGTAGTCCAGGTAGCTGTGGGAGTCAGTCGGTTTATAATAGATGTCTGTGTTGAGTCGGTCGCCCGAGATAGAAATGGAAAGGTCTAGGAAGGGGAGGGAGGAGTCTGAGACAGTCCAGGTGAATTTCAGGTCGGGATGGAAGGTCCTCACCCTGAATAACTTCTCTTTTCAATCCTCCCACTTCCTCCAAACTAAAGGAGTTGCCATGGGCACCCGCATGGGCCCCAGCTATGCCTGCCTCTTCGTAGGATATGTGGAACAGTCCATCTTCCGCAACTACACTGGCACCACCCCCCACCTTTTCCTCCGCTACATCGATGACTGTATCGGCGCTGCCTCGTGCTCCCACGAGGAGGTTGAACAGTTCATCAACTTTACTAACACCTTCCATCCCGACCTGAAATTCACCTGGACTGTCTCAGACTCCTCCCTCCCCTTCCTAGACCTTTCCATTTCTATCTCGGGCGACCGACTCAACACAGACATCTATTATAAACCGACTGACTCCCACAGCTACCTGGACTACACCTCCTCCCACCCTGCCCCCTGTAAAAACGCCATCCCATATTCCCAATTCCTTCGTCTCCGCCGCATCTGCTCCCAGGAGGACCAATTCCAACACCGCACAACCCAGATGGCCTCCTTCTTCAAGGACCGCAGATTCCCCCCAGACGTGATCGACGATGCCCTCCACCGCATCTCCTCCACTTCCCGCTCCTCCGCCCTTGAGCCCCGCTCCTCCAACCGCCACCAAGACAGAACCCCACTGGTTCTCACCTACCACCCCACCAACCTGCGCATACAACGTATTATCCGCCGCCATTTCCGCCACCTCCAAACGGACCCCACCACCAAGGATATATTTCCCTCCCCTCCCCTATCAGCGTTCCGCAAGGACCACTCCCTTCGTGACTCCCTTGTCAGATCCACACCCCCCACCAACCCAACCTCCACCCCGGCACCTTCCCCTGCAACCGCAGGAAATGTAAAACTTGCGCCCACACCTCCACACTCACTTCCCTCCAAGGCCCCAAGGGATCCTTCCATATCCGCCACAAGTTCACCTGTACCTCCACACACATCATCTATTGCATCCGCTGCACCCGATGTGGCCTCCTCTATATTGGTGAGACAGGCCGCTTACTTGCGGAACGCTTCAGAGAACACCTCTGGGCCGCCCGAACCAACCAACCCAATCACCCCGTGGCTCAACACTTTAACTCCCCCTCCCACTCCACCGAGGACATGCAGGTCCTTGGACTCCTCCACCGGCAGAACACAACTACACGACGGCTGGAGGAGGAGCGCCTCATCTTCCGCCTGGGAACCCTCCAACCACAAGGTATGAATTCAGATTTCTCCAGCTTCCTCATTTCCCCTCCCCCCACCTTGTCTCAGTCGGTTCCCTCAACTCAGCACCGCCCTCCTAACCTGCAATCCTCTTCCTGACCTCTCCGCCCCCACCCCACTCCGGCCTATCACCCTCACCTTGACCTCCTTCCACCTATCCCACCTCCATCGCCCCTCCCCCTAGTCCCTCCTCCCTACCTTTTATCTCAGCCGGCTTGGCTCTCTCTCTCTTATTCCTGATGAAGGGCTTATGCTCGAAACGTCGAATTCTCTATTCCTGAGATGCTGCCTAACCTGCTGTGCTTTGACCAGCAACACATTTGCAGCTGTGATCTCCAGCATCTGCAGACCTCATTTTTTACTCGAAGACTTTATGTGAATACCTCTGCCAGTTGGCCCTCACAGGATCAGAGTACTCAGCCGGGAACACTATCCAGGTCCTTCACTTTCCTTGATTTGACCTGCAGGAAGACTGATCATGCCTGCAGTGGTGACAGCGGACACAGGTACATCCGAGGCTGTCGGGGCAGGTTTCAGCCTGGTAGTCACACAGTTATTCATCATAGACATCCCCTCGCCGACCTCCCTCCATCGTGATCAATGCACAGTGACATGGTTGGTGTGAGCACCACTCAGTTAGTGTTGAGACGGAGTGACATCAATAGACTGGGATTGTGCGCCACAATGAAGTAAACTCACAACAAAAGGGGGTAGGGTGTGCTTCTACTGAGAGTCAGTAGTGCAGGGAGTGAAGACTCTCCAGGTGTAATTCAAGTCAAGGCAGTGCTTCAACCTGAATGGTGTCAAGCACCTTGACTGTTGTGCCTTGTAGATGGTGGATGGTCTTAGGGAGCCAGGAAATGTATTATATATGAACAAACTGAACAAAGGACTTGAGGGCAGTTTTGCTAAATTTGCAGACGATATTGAGGAAGTGGGGAAGCTGCAGAAAGGCTTGAACAGTTTAGGACTGTGGAAAAACACGTGGCTGATGGAACACAATATGGGAACGTGTGAAAATATGGACTTTGGTAGGCGGAATAGAGGAGACACTATGTTCTAATAGGATCCATTAAATCTGAAGCACAAAATAATTTTGAAGCACTCGTCCTCTCTTATGGTTAACATGCATGTTCAGTTGTCAGTTAGGAAAGCAAAAGCAATGTTCGCATTCGTTTCAAGAGAGCAAGAATGCAAGACAGGCGACATACTGCTGAGAATGTAATAGGCTATGGACAGACAGCATTTGGCCAATTGTGAGCTGTTTTAGACACTATCTCTGGAGAAAGATCTGCTGGTGTTAGAGGTGATTCATCCTGGGGGTGATGGCTTGTCATATGAGCGGCAGTGTGTGCATTCGATGGAATTTAGAAGAATTGTGGGGGTGGGGGTTCTGATTAAAACTAATGGATTACTGATAAAACTGATAGAGTCAGTATGTAGGAGGTATTTCCACTTTTCATAGAGACAATGACAAAAAGGCAGAGTATCAGAATGAAGGAATGGGCTGAATGGCCTAAGTCTATTGCTATATCTCATGCCGTTTAGGACACCGGGTCTATTATTCCGTGTAGACTTGTAAATCTCTAACCTGCTCTTGTAACCCTTGTATTTGTATATTGATTTGACTTCACGTTCTGGTCAATGGTAACCCCTGTCATATGGACGGTGGGAGTATTCAGTGTCAGCCAGTATTCCATTAATATTTTGAATATGAGCCGCTATCAGTGAGTCTCATCTGGCGGGAGTAAATTCTCTCTATGATGATTGCCATTTTCTGTCTGGTATTTTCGAAGGATTGATCCAACAATACGCCAGTATTGTTGATTTAAAAAGAACAGATGCAATTTATCACAGCATTCAACAACAATATGTCATCGAATACTGAACACCCTTTAATAACAGAAAAGTCTAAAATGTTCAATATTAGAAACACCGCTTTCCTGTTCCTGTTCAAATCAGATAACCTGTCCCATCGAGATGCTCAACTTGGAACTATTTTTAAAAAAAGATTTATTTGGATGTGGGCATCGCTGGATGTGCTCAGCATTTCTTGCCCGTCCCCAGTTGCCCTTGAGAAGGTGGTGCTGAGCTTCCTTCTCGAACTGCTGCAACCTACCTGCTGTGCGGTGACCCACTAGTGACTAAAGAGGGAATTCCAGGGTTTTCACGCAGCAATAGTGAAGGAACGGCAATACATATCCAAATCAGGATGTTGACTCATTTGGAGGGAAATTGGAAGATGGTGCTGTTCGCAAAAGTTTACTGCCCTTGTCATTCCAAATGGAGTTGTTTAATCGTCCGCCACCATTTACGATCAGATTAACAGGACTGCAGAGCTTAATTCTGATGCATTAGAAGGAGCTGTCTGAGGATCTTTAGGTATTTCTCCATTGTGTCTTGTAGATAGTGCACACTGCTGCTCCTGAGTGACCATGGTGAAAGGAGTGAATGCTTGTGGATGTGGTGCAAATCAATTGGGCTGTTTTGTCCTGGATTGTGCCAAGATTCTTTAGTGTTGTTGGGGCTGCACTCATTCCTGCAAGTGAGGACATTCCATCTCATTCCTGACTTGTGCCTTGTAGATAATGGACAGGCTATGGGTAGTCAGGAGGTGAGTTTCTCATGCAGTATTCCTAGCCTCTGATCTGCTGTTATATTCATGTGTCGAGTCCAGTTGAGTTTCTGGTCAATGAAACCCCCCAGAATATTGATAGTGGGGGAGATTAGTGATGATAATGCTGCTGAATACAAAGTGGTTCTATTGTTTCTCAATGATGACAGTCATTGTCTGAACTTATGTGGCGCAAATGTTACTTGCCCAGATATTGTTGCTTTGGGCATGGCCTGCTTCCGTATCTGAGCATTTGCGAATGGTGCTGAACATTGTGCAGTCATCATCGAATATCCCCACTTCTCACCTTATGATGGAGGGAAGGTCATTGTTGAAGCAGCTGAAGATGTTTGGACCTAGGACATTATTCTAAGGCACTACTGCGGAGATTTTCTGGAGCTGAGATGACTGACCTCCAACAACAATGATGATCTTACTATATGTCAGGTATGACTCCTATAACAGAGTGTTGGCCCGCGGTACCATTTTTGCTTGGGGTCCTTGATGTCACAGTTGGCAGAATGCAGCCTTAATGTCAAGGGCTGGAATTCAATTCCTTTTTCTATGTTTGAACCAAGTCTGTGACGAGTTCAGGAGCTGAGTGATCCTGGCAAAACCCAAACTGGGCGTCACTGAGCAGGTTAGTTTTGAGCAGGTGCAGTTTGATAGCACTGTTTATGACACCTTCCATGATTTTACTGATGATGGAGAGGAGACTGATAAGGCGGTATTAGGATGGGTAGAATTTGTCCTGCGTTTTATGTAGAGAACACACTTGAGCCGTTTTTCCCCATCGTTGGTTTGTAAACATACTGGAACAGCTTGGCTAGGGGAGCGTGATGTTCTGGAGCACAAGTCTTCAGGACTATTATCAGCATGTTATCAGGGCCTATAGCCGTTGCAGTATCCAGTGCCTTCAACCGTTTCTTGATATCAGTTAATCGAATTTGCTGAAGACTGCCATCTGTAATGATGGGGACCACCGGAGGAGGCTGAAATGGATCACCCACTCAAGACTTCTGACTGAAGATTGCAATGAAAGCTTCAGCCTTATATTTTGCACTGATGTGCTGGGTTCTTCCATCATTGAGGTTGGGGATATTTGTGGAGACTCCTGCTCTGCTGAGTTGTTTAATCGTCCGTCACCATTCATGATCAGATTAGCAGGAATGCAGAGCTTAAATCTGATGCATTGGTTCTGTGATCGCTAAGGTCTGTCTGTCCCTTGCTGTTTATGCTATCTGGCACGCAGGTATTTCTGCTTGGAAGCTTCAGCAGATGAACATTTTATCTTTATATATTCCTGGTTCTGCTCCTGGAATGCCCTCCTGCATTCTCCATTGAACCAGGGTTAATTCTCTGGATTGATGTTAATGATTGAGTGGGGGAATGCTGGGCCGTGATGTTACAGATTATGTTGGAGTACAGTTCTGCTGCTATTGATGGTCCACGGTGTCTTATGGACGGACAGTCTTGAGTTGCTAGATCTGCTAAAAGTTGTGCCATTTAGCATGGTGATAGTGCCACACAACACAATAGAGCTTATGGAGACAATAGACTTCGTCTCCACAAGGACGGTGTGGTGGTCACTTTTACCGATACTGTCATGGACATATACCTCTGCAGTTGGTAGATGAGTAAAGAGGGTTACATTGTGGGTGCACAAAATCATTTTGTTCCTATATTTTATATTGCATAAACGCATTTCATTAATATTATCTGTGCTAATTCCTCATTGTAGATGTATTCATGAATCTGTTCTTCATATGAGTTATAAAGAGGAACATTGCAATTCTGGTAACTGGGGAACATCACTGTCCCTCCACCCAGTCTAATCAGCCATGTCCCCCAGTCCTCTACATCTTCTGTCTTTTCACCAATATTATAATCACAATGTAATCGAAGTCCATGAAGTGACACTTCATGACAGTTCATTAACATCGATAACATCAGCAGCATAACCCAAGCTGCCCTCTCTGATCCTGGAATAACAATCTGAACTGTGTTTGTCATGTTCAATTCGCTGTTAACGTATCCATGCTGTTTGTTTGTTGTAACCCACGTTTCTTTTGGCACATTTTGCTCTCAGATCATGGATGATAGATGTTTTCTCAATGTTTTACTGATTTTGCAATGACTGATCAGTAGTTATGGGATTTAGTTCTGTACATGTGAACAGATAAGCATGTTTATGTTTCGTTAAATTTCTGGCATTACTTCCATATCCAAGGCTGACTGAATGATTACACACAAACAATCTGCCATCTTCAACATTCTTTCCTTCAGTCATACCCATATCACACCCAGAATGCATAAATGTTCAACGTTATTTTGAATGTTAATAAAGTAGCATTGAATTCAAAGGGGTTAACTGGAGCTATTTGTTCAGCGATTGTAATGATGTCAGTCTCCGTGGATCGTATGCGTCCTTAGAGAGTTCCTCTCTTCTATCAATAAGAGCATGCTTTCAGTGTTGTATCCCATAGTATGAGCGGAAGCATGGCCAACAGCAGTAACAGGAATTAGCAGCTTCAGAGAGAAGGACAGGACAGATGGGAATCTGGGAACATTAGACTGGAATGTCCCAACAATGGATAGGAGTTTATCCTATGGTCTGTACTGGCTTTCCCAGCCTTGGATATCATTAGCATCGCGGATTGAAGATGTACTGCTGGTTATTCAAGCTGGTTACTATCCTATCCTTGCTACAGTTGGTGTTCCTGGTAAGTCACTCTGTCTGTTTAGTGAAATGGTCTGAACTGAATCGATGTTCATGATATGCAGATTTTGGAAAGGTGCAAGCCAACATTTTCAGCTTCAATCAAAGATTCCATTCCTTAGAAATTATAACTAGCAAACTATTATTTACAAATTTCTCCCCAATACGCGAGGGTAAAACACACTGTTCTCAACTTCTTTGATTCATTTTCTCCTGCAAAGTGTACATCTCCATACCCTCTCCACATACCAATCCTTTCCAATACCACCATTAAGACGTCCTAGTCTCCTCCTCAGCCTCAGTTCAATTCCTGAGTAAACCACCGTTTGCGCCTTTGTTAATTCCAGATACATCTGTTTCAAGTCCCATTCGAACCACGTGTCCATTGCCAAATAATTGCACTTGAGATGATTAACTTGTTCTCTGCACAAAATCTGAAAGATGGGCATACAGTATATGGTGGGTCACGTCATTGGCTCATATTCCAGAAACACAGAATAATAATCTGTTGATATCGACTTGCCTTATGCCCATTAGAGAAGGCAGTGGGTCATCTTTCTCTGGTCAAGTCTCTGTTTAACTGCAAACCCACGGCAATGTGTTTTACTATTTATTGTCCTGTGGAACAGCTGAAATAACCACTCAATTCAAGCTCGACATAACATGCTGGCCTGACCATGGCTGCACACATCCCGTGACGGCAGAACAAAATGAAAGGTAGTTCCCTTCGTCTGCCTGCATCCCATATTCCAACGGCTCATTTCTATTCAGTTAGGTAGCCATTCACTGGTTTAGATGTATTCTTTGTGTTTGGGTCTCTGCCAAGAGTGATGTCCATCTCAATGGGCACCTCTGGTGCTGGCTTTATTAATGCTGACCTACAGATGTGAAGCTATTTTTAAATTCTACATCAGTGGCAGTGCATTGGAAATGAATGGTTTCCTGTCTCACACGAAAGAAATGGAGCCAGCTAAGTGAGGGAAAGGAATTATTGTGATCAAACCTGAGAGTATTGTTGAGGCAGTATTTGGGGTATTGTGGACAGATTTTCTTTCCATTATAAGGAGTGATCTCCTTACCACAGAGAGAGTGAAGAGGAGTTCCACCAGATTAATCCCTGGGATGATGGCACCATGAGGAGTGAGTGAAGGTGGATCTCCAGCGCTGTGAGAGAATAAGAGGTGATTGCAGTGAACCCTGAGAGTTATGGACAATCACTTCTTATATTCTAAACAGACAATGAGAAGGTGATTAATTCCATGACTGCTATTTCACTCAGGATGTATGATTCAGGATAGTTTACGCGCCTGGGCAGATGTTACCCCCATCCACCCCAACCCATACTCCCCATTGAGAGAGACGGAGAGGTCCAAGTTTTGAATAAACTCTCCTCACATTAGTACAGTGCAGTTGGTGTGTGATCCTGCACTGAATGATATTTTATCCACCACCCCAACATTACCCACAATACTTTCATTCTAAAACAGTTAACTATTCCCAACAGCTTCTGACCTTCATGAAGAACATGAATCTATCTTCTCAGAGATGCAAGGTACTTCCTTAAGGTTTAGAACAGAAGTTTATAAGACATTGGAGCACAAATTAGGACAGTTAACCCATCGGGTCTGCTCCGTCTTTCAATCATCGCCGATAGGTTTCTCAAACCCATTCTCCGTCCTTCTCCCCATAACCCTTTATCCCCTGGATAATCAAAGACTATCCATCTCCATGTCAAATATACTCAATGACCTGCCCCCACAGCCTTCTATGGCAATAAATTTCAACGATTCACCATTCTATGGTCAGTTCTTATATTCAATGCTCCCAATCATAATTGAAATTGCCCTCCTAACTACTGCCTCAACCTGCAAGCTGACCTTGAGAGAACCCTGCACTAGAACTCCCAAGTCCCTTTGCACTTCAGATTTCTGAATTTTCTCACCATTTAGAAAATAGACCATGCCTCTATTCTTCGTGTCAAAGTGCATGACCTCACACTTTCCAACGTTGGAATGCATCTGACTATCTCTTTACCTGCCAAATCCTTGTTCATCCTCTCCACTTCCTCAATACGATCTGTCCATCTGCCTATCTTTGTATCGTTTGCAAACTTAGCCAGTGTGCCCTGAATTCCCTCATATGGATTGTTAATATAACAATAAAAAGTTATGATTCCAACACTGAGCATTCTGGATCACCACTTGTCCCCGGCTGCCATCCTGAAAAATATTATTTTATCCCCACTCTCTGCTTCCTGCCAAACAGACAAGCTTCTATCCATGCCACTGCCTTGTCTCTAACAGCACGGACCCTTATCGTACTCTGTAATCACCTGTGTGACACCTTGTCAAAGGCCTTCTTGAATTCCAGGTGGATAACATCGACTGGCTGTGCTTGGTCGAGCTGCTCATTTCCTCTTCACAGACTTCCAATAGTTTTGTGAGGCATTAACTTCCCTTGATGAAATCATGCTGAATTTGTCCTAATTCACCAAACATTGTCAAGTATTCAGAAATCTCATCCTTCACAATGGATTCCAGGATCTTACCCACGACAGAGATTAAACTATTCATGGTGGTTGTTTTTTTCTTGTCTTTTTCCTTACTCTCTTGTTAAAAAGCGGTGTCACGTTAATGGGTTTCCTGTGCTCTGGGATCATTCCTTACTCTAGTAGTTCCTGAAAGATCACCACAGTTGGCTCCACTCCCTCTTCAGCTATCTCCCTTATAATACTGGGATGTAGTCCATCTGGTAAAGGTTATTTACCCACCTTCGGGCCATTACATTTTTTACTAGAATGTTCTCCATGATGGTGGGGCCGGGGGGGTGGGGGGGGGTGGGCGGCATCATACTCAGCTCTGGGCCCTCAATCTCTTGAATGTTAAAGGTATTACTCGTGCCTTCCACCATGAAAGATGATGCAAAGTAATTATTCAGTTCCTTGGGCATTTTATCGTTCCCTACCGCTATATTTCCAGCAGTCCAACGTTCACTTTTGACGCTCTTTTGTACTTTATATTTCGAAAGAAACTGTTACAGTCTTCTTTTACATTACTGGCTAGCTTACCCCCATATTTAATAATCTCCCTCCTTATTTGATTTTGTTTGCCCTGTGTTTTGTCTTTGTAAACTTTCCAATCCTCAGGTTTCCCACTGCACTTTGCCACATTATATCATTTCTCTTTTGCTTTTCTGCTATACCTAACTTCCCTAGTTAGCTATGGTTGTCCCATCCTCCCAATACAAGCTTCTTTTTCCTCAGATAAATCCCTGCTGTATCTTGAATTACTCCAAAAAACTCCTGACATTACTGTTGCACTGTCTTTCCTGCTGGGCCCGTCTCCCAGTCAATTCTACCCAGCTCCTCACTCAAGTCCCTGTAATTGTCTTTATTCAGCTGTAATACCGTTACTTTTAATTCTAACTTCTCCATCTGAAAGTGCGGAGTAAATTCAATCATACTATGTTCACTGTCACCTTAAGCTCCCCTCACCTAGTCTGCCTGCACAATCTGCCCCAAAAAGCCATCTCATGCACTTCCCACACATTCATTTTCCTGCCAACCACTATCAATCTGAATTCCCACTCCACCTGTATAATAAAATCCCACATGATCACTGTAGCTTTTCCATTCTTACAGATCTTTCTAGCTCTTGGTGTATCTTACACCACAACTTCCTGTATATGACTCCAACTGCATTATTTCACATTTTTGATACCCCAATTCTACAGAAACAGATTCTACACCATCTGACCTTATTTAATTTCGTATTATTGATTATTGATTCAATTCCATTCTTAATACTCAGACAACTGTGTCTCTCTGCCTACCTGCCTATCTTTTCCACAGGATGAATATCCTTGAATATTCTGCTCCCAATCCTGATCCTCTTGCACCGATGTCACTATAATGCCCACTATGTCGGACCTGCCAATTTATGGATGAGTCACAAGCTCATTTACCATATTCCTTATACTGTATGCACAGTTCAGTATTGTATTACCCCGCACTCTTCTCATTGTCATTTGTTTGTCCAGCTGTTGGTACCTATATGGACCCTGACCACTGGTTCATTCCCCTCCAGCTCCAAGTTCTGCAACCCAGATGATATATCACAAACCCGAGCACCATCTAAGCAACACAACCTTCAAGACTCATAATCCCAATTACGGAGAACAGTATCTATGTTTTACTATCTACCTATAGTACTTACTGTACTATCCCCAATTATCCAGCATTGGGCAGCATGGTGATACAGGCAATGCTGCCTCACAGTGCTTGGGACTCGGGTTCATTTCCAATCTCTTGACCCTGTCTGTGTTGACTTTGTACATTCTTCCCGTGCCTGCATTGGGAGCCTTAATTCTTTTCTCTCTCCACAGTACATCTCTGTGTTTGCTTCAGATTTCTACCATCTACAGTATTTTTGCTTTTGTTCGATTGAGAAATGCAGCAAATGTGACAGGTTTTCGTAAAAGCAGCCGTGGTTCGTGGTTTCCTCTGGGTGTTTAGGAATCGTGCCCGGTCACTTGTCTGAGTGCAGTGTCCCTGGATGCCCAGTGCATCTCTCTCAGTTCCCCCAGTAGATCGGCACTACATGCAGCATTTCCTTATGCCACCCCTGGGACTCCCCACACCCCATTGCCTGGCACTCGATACTCCCTTTGCAGGACTGTGCACACGACACTGGGAACTTCTGACCCGCTGGAGATGCTGGGTAAAGACCCTATCATTGAAAGGAACAGAATAACTAGAGTCCAACTGAATAACAAAGCTGAGTAAACAGGCTGAATTACATCCATCTGCTCTGACATTTTCTAATCTTCTGTTTATCCTCGTACATCTGCGAATAGATGGTTCATATGTATGCCTTGTCAAACAGGTTTGGTGGTGGGGATAAATACCAGATCCGGTGGTGATTGGACTGATTCAGTGGTCTCACTTTCCTGACGTCACACTTAAGTTTTTTTATTATCAGTTTAAAGAAAAGGTCTTGCTGGAGTTGTGCTGGAAGGATATTTTGGGCCATATTAGAATATGTCACGTGCGCGTGAGGTTAGGAATCGTAAGGTAGCGCAGTTAAATACATGGTCGGGGAGGCAGCACTTCCGCTATGTGGATCAGTGGGATTCCCGAGTGGGGAGGATATACACAAAAAGGACGGTATGAACCTGAACTGGCAGCAATTTACGATATGTGGATTATTGGGATTCATGGGTCAGTAGGATACACACAAGAAGGACAGGATGCACATGAACTGATAACAATCTCCGATATGTCGATCATTGGGATTCCCGGGTTGGTAGGGTATAAACAAGTTGGACAGGATGGATTTGAACTGGTAGCAATTTACGATATGTGGATTATTGGGATTCGCACGTCAATAGGATACACACAAGAAGGACGGGATGCACATGAACTGATAACAATCTCCGATATGTGGATCATTGGGATTCCCGGGTTGGTAGGAGATAAACAAGATGAACAGGATGGAGTTGAACTGGCAGCAATCTTCTGGTAGACAGGTTAGCTATTGTCTTTACGACGGTTCAAACTAGCATGTGGCGGGAGGGGTGTGTGCAACCACAGCAGTAGGTCCAAAGGTACAGTGACTGAGGGGGAGTTGGAAAATAATCCCAGTACAGCTAAGACCGAAAAAAACAAAACAGAGGGTACTGAACACAATAGCCTGGCAGACTGAAGTGTGCTGATTTTAATATGAGGAATCTGTTTGTTTGAACAGATATTTCAATGTTGCTGCATGTCAGAAAATAGGAAGAGATAATGGTTAATTGTCCACTGTGTCCTTCACTGGACCAGCTTGTCTCTCCTGGCACCAAAACTTGTTACTGTGGGTCAGAGAACTTCAAAATTAATACAACACAGAAGGAGGCCATTCAGCCCACCATGTGTCCATGAGCTCTCCAACCTGACAGCTTGGAAATAGAGGGAATGATCGGAGCTAGACTGAGAGGGAGAGAAATAAACAGAGAGAAAGACAGTGAATTGAGATAAATAAAGTGAAGAAAGGAAGCGACAGAGTGAATGAGAGCAATGCGTGTCAGATGAATGTGAAGTTAGATCAGGAGACAGCATGAGGAGAAATACACAGAAACGTTTTTTAGAAACTCTCACAGATTGTAAGCCCTTTGTCTGGTGCCATACCCTGTGATCACCATGCTTATACTGGCTGTCATCCCAGATCATTTATCACCAATAACATCCCAGAGCTGAGTAGCTGACAGTGAAACACAATCCAATAGACCAATAGACTGGTTCCATGGAGAAGGTAAATTTATTTAAATATTCTGAGCCAACAGGAGATTGTAGCCCCTCTAGGCACTGCATTAGAGGCTGGGTGGAATCTCAGTGAAGGGCATCACTGGCAGAGAGGAAATCAGGATCTCAGCTGTGAGTCAAATAACGATTGATAAAGTTTGCACACCACCTCCATGATTTTGTAATTCACATTACAATTTATATAGTTCCACATAGCAAGTGTATTTGAACAATATTGTCTTTTTGTAGTTTTCATATTTTGGTAGATACAGAAAAGCTTTTTATCCTTGTATTTGTGTAGAATAAACGCATTTTATTACTGAGGAAGAAAGGACCTGCTCCGATGTGACAGTCGTCATTTGAACCGTGCTGGGACAAGAATCCGAGTGAATCCTAACCAAGGCTGTAGATAGAGCTTTAAACTGATTAGGTGTGTGTGTGTGTGTGTGTGTGTGTGTGTGTGTGTGTGTGTGTGTGTGTGTGTGTGTGTGTGTGTGTGTGGTGGGGGGGTGGGGGGGGTTGCAGTTATAGGGTTTAATTAGAAAAGCCGACTTAAAAGACGAGATAAGAGTACAGAACTCAGGAGAGGCTATTAAAATCTTCAGCACATACACAAATAGGATAAAGCATCTGGAGCTGTTTAACATATCAAACTTCAAGCACACTGCAAGAAGTAATGACAATGAGAAGACGGACGGTTAGTGCAGGACTGAAGAGGTTACAATTGAATGCATGCTGTATGATGAATAAGGTATATGAGCTTGTGGCACAGAATTAAATCAGCAGGTAGGAAGAGATGGGCATCTGAATATTTAAGGATATTTATCCTATCGAAAAGATATGCCGGTGGGCAGAGGGAGTGGATTTGCATTATTAGTAAGAAATTAGATTAAATCAATTGTAAGAAAGGAAGTAAGGTCAGATGGAGTAGAATCTGCGTGGGTAGAATTGAGGAACTACAAAGGTAAGACAACCACAGTTGAAGTCTTGCACAGGGCTCCAAAGAGTAGTCAGGACCTTGGGCACAAGGTAGACCAGTAGATAGAAAAGATGTGAAGGAACGGCAAAGTACAGTACTCATGGGTGATTTCAGTATGCAGGGGCACTGGTAACATTAGATTTGTAGTGGTTCGCAAGAAAAGGAATTTTAGGAATGTTTATGAGATGGCTTTTGGAGCAATTTCTGGTGGAGCCCACTCGGGAACAGATGATACTGGATTTAATGACGCAGGATTCGTAATGGAGATTAGGGTGAAGGTAAACTTCGGAAGCAATGATCAGAACATGATTGAAATTATTCTGCAATTTGAGAGAAAGAGAACATAGAATCAGAGGTAACAGTATTTCAGCTGAATTAAGGCAACTACAGAGGCATAAGGGAGCAGCTGGGTAGAATTGACTGGGAGAGGGGTCAAGCATGAAAGACAGGGGAACAGCAATGGCAGCAGATACCAAGATTAATTTAGGAGTCACAGCAGGGATTCTTGCCGAGGAATAGAGAAATGGTACAGGGAGGACGAGGCAGCCACGGCTGACGACGGAAGTCAGGGATTGCATACAAGCAAAAGAGCAAGCATATAATGTGGTGAGGGGCAGTGGGAAAGTAGAGAAATGGAAACTTACAAAGACTAACAGACGGGAAAAAAGGACAGAGAAGATTAGATATGGAGGTAAGCTAACCAGTAATACAAAGGAGACTGTAAGAGGATCTTTAGATATATAAAGTGCAAAAGAGAGGGACAAGTCAATATGGACCATTGGAAAATGATGCTGGAGAGACAGTAGTGGAAAACAAAGAAACGAATGAGAAACTAAATATTCAATGTTCATGGTGGAAGACACGAGTAATTTCCCAAACATTGAAGAGAGTAAGAGGGCAGAGCTGAATATGGTGGCCATCACTAAGAAGAACATGCTAGAAAACTGAATGGCCTGAATTTGGATAAATTACGTGAACCATATGGACTACACCCCAGCATTGTAAGGGAGATAGCTAAAGAGGTAGTGCAAGTGAAAGTGGTAATCTTTCAGGAATGACTAATATCAGGAATGGCTGGAAAATTGCTAACGTGACACTCCATTTAATAAGGGAGTTAGGCAGAAGATGGAAAATTACAGACTGATTAGCCTAACCTTGTTTGTGGGTAACATACTGGAATCCATCGTGAAGGAGGGGATTTCTGAATACTTGGAAGTATATAGCAAAATAGTGCATAGTCAGCATTGTTTCATCAATGGGTGGTCATATCCAGCTGGAATACTTTGAGGGAGTAACGAGCAGATTTGATCAAAGAGAACCAGGAGATTTTCTCCACCTGTTTCTTTAAAATCCTTTGATAAGGTGCCACGCAGGAGGTTGTTGAGAAAGATTAGGGCCCCTGGTGTTACAGGCAAGGTGCCAGCTTGGATAGGTGCATGGCTGTCTGACAGAAAGCAGAGAGTGGGGATAAAGCATTCATTGACAAGTGGTATTCTTCAAGACTCAGTGTTGGGGCCACAAAATTCGCTTTGTGCATTAATGGTCTACATGAAGGAATTGAGTGCATTCTGACTAGGTTCTCAAACAGTACAAAAATGGAATAGAAGGATATGTAGCATCGAATAGGTGATTCAGCTGCAGGAGGGTGCAATAGCACCCTCTAGCACCCCTCTGATGTTCGCCTTCCAGACCACTAACCTTGGGTTACAACACATCATCCTCCGGCATTTCTTCCATCAACAGTCAGACGACACCACCAGAGATATACTAACCTCCCCACCCCTATCAGAATTCTACAGAGACAATTCCCTTCACCACTCCCTCGTTAGGTTCACGGGCCCTACCTTCCACATCTCAACAAGCCACCTTCCACTCCTGGCATCTTCCCTTGCCAGTGCAAGAGGCATGAAACCTGTGCCAACAACTTCCTCCTCACCTCAATCCAAGACCCAAAAGGATCCTCCCACATCAGGCAGAGAAGATCCTGTGCATCCAAACACCTCATCTCCTCTGTCCATTACTCCTGGTCTCCTCTACACTGGGAAGACAGGACGTCAACTTGAGAACGGTTCAGGGAACACTCCGTCAGACACCCAACAACCCCACTTCCCTGTGGCTGAATACTTCGCCTCTCCCACATCTCCTCCAAGGACATGCAAGTCCTTGGCTTCCTCCACTGCCACATTCTAGCCACCAGACGTCTTCCACATTGGAACCCTTCAACCACACGGTATCCGGCTTAATGTCACCAGCTTCCTCATCTCCTCTCCCTCTCCATTCCTGATAAAAGCTTTATGACTTAAACGTCGAATATCCTGCTCCTCAGAGTCCGCCTGGCTTGCTGTGCTTTTCTAGCAACACACTTTTTGAGTCAGATCTCCAGCATCTGTGATCCTCACTTTCTCCTGCTGAAGGATTTGCATAGGTTAGGGGAGTGAGCAAAGAAGTGGCAGGTGGAGTATAATGTGGGCAAGTGTGAGGTCATGCAGTTTGCCAGGAAAAATAAAAGCATGGACTATTTTCTAAATAGCGAGCTACTTCAGAAGGCGGGGGGGGGGGGGGGGATTTGGGGGATGTTGGGGTATGGTGGTTGCTAGTCCAAGTATCTTGAAAGGTAAACCTGCAGGTTGTCAGCAGTTGGGAAGGCAAATAAAATGATTCCATTTATTTCAAGAGGGCTTGAATATAAATGCAGGGATGTACTTCTGACACTCTATAAGATTTTGGTCAGGCTACAGTTGGATTATTGTGCACAGGTTTTGGTCCCATATCTCAGGAAGGATGTACTGGCCCTGGAGCATTTTCTGATAAGATTCACGAAAGTGGTCCCAGGAATGAAAAGCTTAACATATGAAGAACATCTGAGGGCTCTGAGTCTATATTTGATAGAGTTCAGAAGAATGTTAGGAGGTCTATTTGAAACTTACAGAACATTGAATGACTTGAACAGGGTGGATCTTGGGAAGATATTTCCAATGGAGGGGAGACTAGGACCGAGGGGACAGAGTAAAGAGAAGTCTTCTTCAAACACAGCTAAAGACGAACCTCTTCAGCCAGAGAGTGATGAATCTATGCAATGCACTGCTACAGAAGGCTGTCGAGGCCAGGTAATTGAGTATATTTAAGAGTAAGACAGGTAGGTTCTTTATTGTAAAGGGGATGAAGGGTTATAGATAGAAAGCTGAAGAATGGTGTTGAGAAGCTTAACAGCCGTCATTGAATGGCGGAGCAGGCTCAATGGGCTCATTCCAGATGTATCCTGGAATTTGATCTGCTTATGATTTTTAAAGAGTAACATCCCAATATTGATGACTGGGAAATATCATGTTCCCTCCCTCCAGTCTCTGCAGCCATGTCCCCAATAATATAATCACACTGAAACTGAAAAGCAGTGCATTGTAGTTAATCACAGTTGATTGACATCGACAACATTAACAACATGACACTCACGTGCCCTCTCTGATCCTCGGCTCACCATCTGAATTGTGTTTCACGTCATATTCTCTGTTTACATATCCATGCTATGTGTCCGTTATAACTCATGTTGTCAAAGGCACATTTGCCTGTCAGATTATTGACGAGAAAAGTTCTCTCGAAATTTTACTGACATTATAATCACTGATCAGTAGTTACAGACTGTATGTTTCCATTTATAAACGGAGAAACTTGTTTATGTTCTGACAATCCTTTGACATTTCTCCCATATCCAAGGAAGATTGAATGATTACACGCAATCAATCTACCATCTCCAATATTCCTTCCCTCAGCCACCCTCACATATGCCAAGCTGAATGAGTAAATTTTAAACATTCTTTTAAATTTTAATAAAGTCAATATTGAACTCAAAGAGGTTAAATTGAGCTATTTGTTCAGTGACTGTGATTAATGTCAATCTCCATGGATCCTAATTAACTATCGTTAAAAGATAAATGAACTCTGTTCAATGTGCTATCCCATAGTGTGAGTAGGAGCATCACATACAGCACTAACGGGGATCTGAAGCTCGAGAGAGAGGGGGAGAAGACATCAGAATCTGAGAACATTAGACAGGAATGTTACAATAATGATTCATAATCTGAAGACCGTGGATTGGAATGTTCCAACAATGGATCCGAATCTGAGAACATTACACTGGAATGTTCAAACAATTGACAGGAGTTTATCCTCGGGTCTTCAATGGCTTTCTCAGCCTTGGATATCCTCAGCATCACGGATCTAGGATATCCTTTGGATTATTCAAGGTGGTTACTATACCATCTTGGCCATAGTTGGTATTTAAAATCTGATTGAAGATTTGTAGCTCGGGTATCCATTGTTGTGGTTCTGCTCGCCGAGCTGGAAGTTTTTGCTGCAAACGTTTCGTTCCCTGGCTAGGGAACATCATCAGTGCTGTTGGAGCCTCGTGTGAAGCGCTGCTTTGATGTTTCTTCCGGTATTTATATTGGTTTGTTCTCGCCGCTTCCGGGTGTCAGTTTCAGCTGCAGTGATTTGTATATCATAGGACAAGCCAGACAGAGAACAGCCAGAGATTTCCTAGAAGCATGGCATTCATCCCCAAACTCCATCAACAGACACATTGACCTGGACACCATATACAAACCATAACAGCACTGATGATTTTCCCTAGCCAGGGAACGAAACGTTTGCAGCAAAAACTTCCAGCTCGGCGAGCAGAACCACAACAATAGTTGGTGTTCCTTGTAAGTCATTATATTTGTCTACTAAACCAGGTTGAACTGGATTTCTGCTCATGATATGTACATTTTGGAAAGTGCAAGTCAATATCTTCAGTTCCAAATATTATATATATTATAACTATGAAACAACGATTTATAAATTACTCACTGATATGCGAGAAGGAACCAGACTCTTCTCAAACTCCATAATCCATTTTGTCCTTCACAGATTTACATCTCTATGTCCTCTCCACTCACCAATCTTGTCGAATACCACCATCATGATATCCCAGTCTCGTCCTCAGTCTTTGTGCAACTTCTGAATAAACCATTTGTGCCTATGTTCAATCCGGATGCAACAGTTTCACGTTACTTGTAATCACATGTACGTCATTAAATAATTGATCTTGAGAATGTTTGACTTGTTCTATGCACGTAAAGCAAGACAGTTTATGGTGGTCAAGCCGTTGACTCATAATCTGGAGCCACAGAATAATGGCCTGTTGATATATCATGAAGGAAATTGGGGAGTTTAAAAGCAACCATTATCATTTGTTATGAAAAACAATCTGATTGCCTCAAGTCCTTTAGGGAAGTCAATGTGTCATGCTTACCTCGTCAGGTTTCCGGGTGACTTCTGTGATGAACACGTAGGTGTACTGTACCTTTGAGAGAAAAAAAAACAACAATAACTACCTGACAGCACCAAGAGTTCTGAAAATAGATATAATGTATCATTTGGTCGAACAACCCGATTAGCTCAAATTCAGCAAAACATTTTAAAATATGCCTCAAAATACCAACCTTCAATCAAGTATTAATTTGTTATATTGGCAATCGTAACAGCCAATGATACAATCCAAGAGTTTGGCGGTACAAGACCATGGAAAATTGAACAGTTTAGAGGAGAACTTCCAAGCAACCATCATGCAAAGACTGCCTGAAAAATAGCTCTCCTTTGGGTACCCTTATTGATTAGTAACTAGTGAAGTAGACTCCCCAAGAAGAAAAGGAGACAGGAATATGGAGAAGAATCGAAAGCTTCCTCGTTTTGAGATAATAAATTTTGTTTTGTAAATCTTGATTAGGAGTCTTATCGGCCTAGGATTGTGGAGGGGGAAGGTCAAAGAGAGGTTAGCGGAAGAAGTTGTAAATAGTTGTTCATTTATTATTCTCTGTTATACTTTAAGGAATAAAGATATTAATTTTTACTTTAAATAGATTTGGACTCTAGAATTATCACCGATTACAGCATGGGATAAATCTTTTCTCCGTTGCTGGTTTTAATTAAACATGAAGATTTATCATGTGCTGTAACACTACAAACCCACAGCAATGTGTTTTACTCTTTACGGTCCTGTGGAACAACTGAACCAGCCACTCAGTTCAAGATCTGCATAACATGCTGCACTGGCCAGAGCTTCATACATCCTGTGAGAGAAGAATAAAGGTAAAGATAGCTCCGTTTCTCTGCCCGTTTTCTGTATTGCTGCATCTCATTTCAATTCAGATACGTGATCATCCCCTATTTTAGGTGCATTCAATCTCATTGAAATTCTCCCTGAGAGTGATGCACATCTACATAGGTATCTCTGGTGCTGACTTTATTGATGCTGACGTCCAGATGTAAGGGAATTATAAATTCCATGTCAGTCGTAGTGCATAGAGAAGGAATGGCTTTTTGTGGCACTGGAAAGAAATGGCGATGTCTAAGTGAGAGAAAAGATGTTTTTTGACAATCCCTGAGAGTGTTGTTGAGGCAGTATTTGGGGTACTGTGGATATAATTTCTCTCAAGTTTCGCCAGACTAATCCCTGGGATGATGGCACCATGAGCAGTGAGTGAAGCTCTGTGAGATAATAAGAGATTGCATTGAAAATTAAGGGGGATGGACAATCACTCATGATGTTCTAAACAGACACTGATACAGTGATAAGTTCCATGGCTTTTTTTCACTCAGATTACATGATTCTCGATAGCTTAAGAAGCCTCTGAGACCGTTCGACTCAACCATTCTCACTCCCTATTTCAACTGAGACAGAGAGAGAAAGTGGGGGGGGGGCGGGAGAGAGAGACAGAGACAGAGACAGAGGTTCAGGAAATGGCTTGATCATCTGAATTACCTGATCCTGTTCCTTTTGTCCTCATTTCAGTGAATGCAAAGTTAATGGCTGTAATTTCCCTGAATGTTCTTTTATTGAACGTTGCAAACAGAGAGGGTAAAGTATTTTGTGAGTCATCTCTGGTTAAGTTATGGCGACTGTATTCACGGTGAATCTGGGTCTATAATATCACCAACAAATGAAGCACAAGTTGCAGAGAGGAAATAATCTGTAAAGAGACCAGAGGCGTCTGTCGAAACAAATAACATTTTCCAACTGACACCAAACAATGTGTGACAGTCTTGAGGGACTGAATGAGATCCTGTATTACTGTTGACCAGGTATTTTGGGCAAGTGGCCTCCATCTGTTCCTTGCAGGAGATGTGAGGGGTTGACTAGAACATAGCAACACAGGACTGAGCAGCAGGAGTGGGCTATTAAATACTTTGTCACCGCTTCATGTGCTTTTGCTCAAAGCAGCATGTTTCTGTCTGTATACCATTTTACGACATACCAAAAACAAATTTTAATAAATGCAAACATCCAGGCACCACAATCCTCCGGGGAAGGGAATTTCCACTTGAACAGCCTTTTGTGAATTTCTCATTTGTATTCCAACAAATGTTGGAGGGTCACTATGTCCTTTCCGAGTCCCACTCCTCCACTGGTTACACCCATCTTAAATGCAGTCATTTTAGTGAGGTGGCCAATGATTAAGGTCTCAGACTCCGCCATTTTCTAGAAAAAATGTGAGACACAGAATGTTGAACTCATAACAAATGATAAAATGATAGAGTTCCCCAAAATGTTATTCTGCCTTTGAAGTTATTCTGATCACACCATCTCTGGTAGTGGGATTTCTTTCTGGAACGGTGGGATTTGGCTGAATTCCATTCATTTCAGGCAGTGGAGAGATTTAAATGAATCCTCACTAGGAATCCTTTACAAGCGGTAAAGATGACGTGAGGATTTTATGATCTCACAGTTTGCTATGGGGCGGAACAAAGTAAGAGAGAGGGATCAATCGGCTGCTGCTTCTCAGACAGGGAACATTTTTATCCCTCTCTGTGTTGGAACATGCAATTTTGTCACTGAACACCAAACAGGACCATGTGCGATCTCCTGGAATATTCTCTGGAAAACCTGATTCTGGATTATATGTAGGTGCGTCATTGCTCTTGTAGTACACAATTTCTTCCAATCGCAAAAAAATGTCCCCACTTTATAATTTGAAGACATGCTTACATGTAAATATTGGTAGGTGTCTTTATAGTATGCGTGTTAATATCAATACATATTTTTCTTAAAGTTTATTCTCTAGCTTTAGTCTCCCTGACAGGAGATAATATGCATCCAGCTGATACACTTTTCAGAAAGACATGGATGGTTCAATACTATTTCTCAGCTGAGATCAAAACTGATAATCCCCCATAACAAAAGGCCGGCATTCCAGGAATGAGTAAAGGGAAACCTCTTTGAAAATCTTCGAAAATAATTATATCTTTTTATTTTAGTGTTAGGGGATCAATCCTGCACACAGGACATCGGGTGAGGTCTCAGCAATTCCCTGTCCAGATGCAGTAAAACATTCCTGTCATTAAACCTGATACCTTTTGCCAAAATCAGCATCATTCCACTTACCTTCCAAATCATTTGCTGCATCTGACTTCATATGATTCATGTCGCAAGAACATGGAAACCTCCGTAACACAGAGTTCGGCAATCTCTCTCCATTTAAATTGTTTGCCATTGTTTCATCCTTCATGCCAAAATAGACAACTTACCTTATGTTGTTTCTGCAGAAGGTTTGCTCACTAACTTTCCCTGCCTGTATCACATTGCAGACTCACTACCTCCATTTGACGACACATTGAATGACCACCTTGGTGTACGAGCTAATTGAGCTCAAAGCCATTCCCTCCCCTTCCTCCAGACCTGATCTCTGAGGCATTCCATCAGTTACAGCTTTGCAGGTTGAAAATAAACATTTATCTCTACTTTCTGTTTCCTGTAAGCGACAGCTTCCCTGTTCCTGTGTAGCGGCTCAGGTGGGTTGAATGGCCTCCTCCTGGACTGTGTAGTGTACTATATGAGCTGAATCACTTCATTCTATACTCCTGTGTAATACCTTAGAGGGGCGGAATGGTCTCCTCCTGTGTCATTGTAACGATCCTGTCTGACTGAATGGAGTTTTCCCCAATCCTGTAACAGCATCGAGGGGTGGATTGAGGGAACAACACATGGGGTAGGGACAGCAGTGTATCTCTGTAAGAGCCTCGAGGAGTGGATTGAGGGAACAACACATGGGATAGGGGAAGACGTTGTCCATTCGGCTTTTCCATTCAGAATGTTCATGGCTGATCCGAGTGCATCTGACCTTCCATTTCATGTCTGTTCCCAATAAACACAGACCCTTCTGTCCAGTAAAGATCAGTCGAGCTCAGCCTTGAATCTCTTCAATAACTGAGTCTTCACTGCTCCCTGAGGATGAGAACACCACAGGTAGCACAGCACTAAAGTGAAAGGGACGTCCTTATTTCATTGTGGGTCTGTTATTTGAAAACTGTGTTAGCTGAACATCAAATCACCACCTCTTTTCAGACATAAGAATAGAATAATTAGGAATAATTAGGAGCATAATCCATTCCAGGCTCCAAACCTATCACACATTCCCACTGATCCTTTCCAATCAAATATGTATTGCACCCAGCCTCTGCTGCTGTCTCAGGAAGAGAATGCCTGATAGCACAATACCGCAGGAGCATTAAGGAAATGAGCAGATTGAGGCCATTCAGCTTATTGAGTCGGAACTTCCGTTCAATAATTTCTTATATGTACCTCGACCTCATTCTTCTGCCTTCTACCTGGAATCCTTGATCCCTTTACAAATCAAAAACATATCGAATTGTGTCTTAATGATACTAGTGTCTGGCCTCTGTGTATCCGTATATGAGTAACTTTGCTTGTGTGTGTGTGTGTGTGTGTGTGTGTGTGTGTGTGTGTGTGTGTGTGTGTGTGTGTGTGTGTGTCTGTTTGTTTGTGTCTGTATGTGTGTGTACCTGTGTGTGTCTGTGCCTCTGTTTGTTTGTGTCTGTATGTGTGTGCACCTGTGTGTGTGTGTGTGTGTGTGTGTGTGTTCATGTGCTTGTTGTCTGTGTGTTTGCGCGTCTACATCAGTCTGTCTGTGTTTCAGCCTATGTTTTGATCTATATTTATGTCCATTTGTATGTGACTGCATATGTATTTGTGTGTTTATTCGTTTATGTATACCTATCCCCTGGTAAGTATTGTGTGTGTGTTCATCTTTGTCTTTCTGTGCATCTCTGTGCAGGGAGGTATCTGTGTATTTTTTTTGGAAGTGTAAGGACTGTTGTTGGAACTGTCAGTGGGTTTAAATTGAGAATCGTCTTTCACTGAACATTGATCCTTAACTGGTCAGTAGGACGTGGATGTTTCGGATACTCCACACGAGGTGTCCTGGTCCTCTCCAGCTCTTCAAGATTCTCCCCACATGGAGGGGGAGGGGAGTGAGGGAACGGATATCGGATACTCCACTAAACGGCTTGGCCCTTTCTATCCTATTCAGGCTGTTTCGCCTCGAATTGGAGAAAGGGATGGAGGGAGAGTGGGAATGGGTGACCTGGCTGTTTGTGCTGATATAAGTAGGGGGAGTTGTGAGGTGTTTGGAATGAGTCAGTCGACAGTTTTGAATCCATATGGTATTATTAGTTGCTGAAATCAATACTGAGAGTGGTAGTGCCTGAGCCTTATTTGCAGACAGAGCGTGAACCTTGTTTGGGATTAGGTGCTATAACAGATATACAGTGAGTGTGAGGGAGCAGAGAGTATATGGTAACTCTTATCCTAACAGAGTGAGGAGGATATTGTTGCTTGTTCAGTATTGTGGGCCATTTCTTCAGATCCTCTCAGCGTCGAGGTGAGCCTCCCTGAATGTCTTGTACAAATCTGTCACTACTAACGACACAGACCTCTCCCTCAGCTTCCAGTGACTCAGTTTAGGTAGAGTTTACAGATAGCAAGGAGAAGCAAATATCGGTGTGTTATATATTGAAATCAAAACGGTAGCAGAAAATTTGAGCATCATATGCTCTGAAAATTAGATAGGAAAATATTGTGGGTACCGCAGTCTTATTGAATGGTCTCAAGTTGTATCTAAGCTGTGTTAATTATGACAGCTGAAGCAGTGAAAAATAAGTTCCGTAAGTGTATATGAGGTGGGTTGAAGAGTATGTTGTGAAGCAAAGTAGAGAGCAGGTTATTTTGGATTTGATGTTGTATGGTCAGAATGATGAATTATTAACCTTGGTCTGAAGCAGCTTTTAAGGGATAATGGCATTTGTAAGATGCATTTTACAAGGTGTCTGCATGCAATATAGAATACTTGAATATTCTAGTCAAACGCCATGGAAGACTGGAGGCTAGAGTGTCAAGATATCGTCAGTGAATTTGGAAAGTACAACATAACATTCAGTGGGAGACAAGCAATGGTTATTAGAGCCATAGAGTCCGACAGCATGGAGACAGGCCCATCATCCCAAACTGGTCCATTCCAACCAAAATGCCCATCCACGCTAACCCCATTTCCCTGCAATTGCCCCTTATCTTCAGATTAGATTAGATTACTTACAGTGTGGAAACAGGCCCTTCGGCCCAACAAGTCCACACCGACCCATCGAAGCGCAACCCACCCATTCCCCTACATTTATCCCTTTACCTAACGCTAGGGGCAATTTAGCATGCCAATTCACCTGGCCTGCACATCTTTGGACTGTGGGAGGAAACCGGAGCACGCGGAGGAAACCCACGCAGACACGGGGAGAATGTGCAAACTCCACACAGTCAGTAGCCTGAGTCGGGAATTGAACACAAGTCTCTGGCGCTGTGAGGCAACAGTGCTAAGCACTGTGCCACAATCCTTCTAATTCTTTCCTATCCGTGTGTTTTGCAAATGCTTTTTTTTTTGCAAATCCGCCTCAATCACTTCTCATTCCACATGCGTAACAGCCCCGTGTTAAAAAGTTGTTCCTCAGGTCCCCTTTTATTCTGTCCCCTCTGACCTTAAACTGATGCCCTCTAGTCTGTGATTGCCCAACCCTGGGAAAAAAAGACTGGGTGCATTCACTCTATCCATGCCTGTCATGATCTTATAGACTTCAATAAGATCCACCCACAGTCTCATGCACACAAAAGTAAAAAGTCCTGGCTTGTCCAACCTCTTTCAATAACTCAGACCATTGAAACCTTGGCAACATCCTTATAATTCTTTTCTGCACTCTTTCCAGTTTAATAACGTCCTTCCTATAGCAAAGTGAACAAAACTGACCATAACACTGCCAATATGGCCTCACCAGCATCCTGTATAACTGTAACATAGCTCCCTCATTTTGATTCTTAGTGATATAAACCGATTAAGGCCAATGTGCCAAAAGCTCAATTCACTGTCTACCTCGGAATCAAATTTCAGAGAACCATTCACCTGAATTTCAAGGTCCCTCTGTCCCACTACACTCCTTAGGACCCAACCATTCACCATGAAACTCCAAACTTGATTTGACTTTCTAAAATGCAAGAACTTATACTGATCAATATTAAAATCCATTTGCCATTTTACAGCCACTTCTCCAGCTGATCAAGATACTGCTGTAATTTCTGAAATTTCTGATAACCTTCCTCACTCTCCATGATGCCGCCTGTTTTAGTGCCGTCTTCAAACTTACAAATCATGCCTGTACATTCTCATTTAAATCATAGATACATGTAATATGTAGTGGTGCCAGCATCAACCCCTAAGGCATCCCACTATTCACAGGCCTCCAGTCTGACAAGCATGTTTCCATTATTAATCTCTGCTTTGTAATATCAAACGTCAATGTTGTACCTAATTTGCCAGCTCTCCTTCAATTCCATGCGATCTAACCTTACAGAGCGGCGTACCATGTGAAACCTTACTGAAGGACGTACGATAAACCATCTAGACAACATATATAACCCGGACCTCCTCAATGTTGCTGGTCACTTTAGCAAAGAACTCCAACAAAATTGTGAGTCATGATCTCCCTTACACAAACTCCCGTACTGAATTTGATGAAGGGCTTTTGCTTGAAACATCGATTTCCTGCTCCTCGGATGCTGTCTGACCTGCTCTGCTTTTCCAGCACCATTCTAATCTTACTCCGAACCACACCCTGTCTTTTCAAGTGCATGTATATCCAATCTCTCCGAATCTTCTAAAATAACCTACCCACTAGCTTTTAGGATTACTGGTCTTTAGTTCCCAGGTTTATCTTTGCAGCATTTCTTGAATACGGGCTCAGCATTCGCTATGCTCCAGTCGTCCAGGACCTCACTCTTTGGCCAGCGATGATAGAAAAGAGGCAAGCAATGCTCCCACAATTTCTTCTCTATGCTCCTATCCTCATGCAGTGTTCCTGAATATAACTGGTCAGGACCAGGAGGTTTTAGAAATGCTGCAAAGTCTGGAACATACGTCTATTTATTTCAGGTACGAACACGAAAGAGTGAGAAAGTGACTCAATGATGGTTAACATAACAAATTCGAAAACATGAAAAGGAAATCAAAAAGAGAACATACCTGCTAACGAACAGGAACACAAAGACTGCATCAATCTGCGATCTATATTTCAAAGGAAACAAAATAAAAGCAAGATCAAATGTGGAAATTTGTAATCGGGAGAGGAGAGGTCATTGTGGACAACAGGGAAACGGCCAAGAAAACAACCAGTTACTTTGCATCTGCCTTCATGGAGGAAGATCCAGAAAATCACCCAGTAATACCAAGTGATCATATCAGACTCCTGGAGCTAAAGACATAGAGTCAATTCATATCAGTAACAAGGTAGTATTTGAACATGTAGCTGGATTGAGCATTGCTAAGTCTGACGAAACAGATGTACTTCCTATCAAAATGTCGGAAATAAATCACCCATAGTAGTATTAATTGCACTGTCGATGACTGTGTTTATTTTCCTGCACATTCTGCAGAGACCGGAAACTATTGTGGATAAACGTGAATCAAGCTCTATAGGTGAATGGAAGGGATCCAAACAGATAAAGGGAAAAAGAGGGTGGAGAACTGCAGACCAGTTAAATTAAGATTTGCAGTGAAACTGTTGGAATCCATTACACAGGATGGCATTTTTTGTTATCTAGAAACTAACAGCTACAATGGAGAGAATCAGCATGCATTTCTGAGAGAGAAATCATACTTGATAAACTTTGGAATTGTTTGAAGTAATTTCTTACAGCATCGATAATGGGGAATCAGTAGAAGTGGCATACATTGGATTTTCGGAAGGGTTTCTAAAAGATCTCAGTGAATTCGTAAATGCAATGAATGTGAAGGGTATTTGGAGGAATACATGTAAGTGGGAAGTTAAAGTTTGGTTCGCCTCCATTTAAGAGAGTCAGAACATTGATGTAAATACATGTTGAAGCAGTTTCACAGCGTGTTGGTGGGACTGTACCTGGAGTATTGTGTACAGTTTTGGTGACCGCAGAGAAAGTGCAATGGACATTCTCCAGATTAATCCCTCAGATGGTGAGATTGCCTGGTGAGGAAACTCGGTCTGTGTTCTCTCGAGTTTCAAACATGAGAGGTGGGTCACAGTGAATTTAGAAAATTCACAAAATATATGACAACTTGGCAATTAACAGAACGCTTCCCTCGCTGTCTATTCCACATTCAAGGCAAATAATGGCAGGATCTGGGACAGGCCAGTTAAGACTGCAATATGGTGGAAAAACTTCACTTGGAGGGGGCTAACTAACACAGGGGCATGGAAACCTACTGACAGGCAAGGTAAGTGAAAATCTCCAGATATTCTCCAAGTGTGTCCAGCGGAACAGAATAACCAGGGAACAGGTGGGACTCATTAGTGAGTTGCCAAGTCGCAGCCAAATCAACTTTAGTGGTAGGAGACAGAGGGTGGTGGTAGAAGGCTGATGTGCGATTGGAGGCTCGTGTCCAATGGTGTACCTCGGGGATCAGTGCTGTGTCTCTTAATATTTCTGATTCGGAAGTGTTGGTGTTGGACTGGGGTGGACAAAGCTAAAAATTGCATAACACCAGGTTATAGTCCAAAAGATTTATTCAGAGGCACTAGCTTTCGAAGTGCTTCATCCAAGCGCACAACCACCTGATGAAGAAGCAGCGCTTCGAAAGTTCGTGCCTCCAAATAAACTTGTTGGACTATAAGCTGGTGTTTCCTGATTTTAAACCTTATCATAAAGGATGCAGCTGTGAATCTGGACGAGGGGTGGGGGTGCCATAAGTAAGTTTGATACAAAGATTAGCCGGGTGGTTGGCAGTGAGAAGGAATGTCTTATGTTATAGGAAGATACAGATGGAATGGTCAGATGGTCACATCAATAGTAGATGGAATGTAACCCTGATAAACATGAGGTCATGCACTTTGGAAGAAGGAACCAGGCAGGGAAGGAATCAATGAATGGCAGCACAATAGGAAGCTCAGAGTGTGCTTCTCCACATATCCATGACTGTGGCTGGACAGGGTAACACACAATTTGAGAAAGCGTATGGGAGCGTAAACACAGCCTTCACACATCGAAGCATAGATTATAAGAGCTATGTGGAACTTTCGTTAGCCAAGATGGAATACTGTGTGTAGCTCTGGGAGCTACATTACAGGAAGGATGTGAGTGCACTGGAGGGGGTGTCGAGGAGATTCACCAGGATGTTCCCTTGGATGGAGCATATCAGCTATGGAGAGGGGCTGGATAAGCTCGGGTTGTTTAGTTTGGAGCAGAGAAGGCTAAGGGGGACGTGAATCAGGAGGATAAGATTGCGAGGAACATGGACCGGGTGGACAGACAGCAACTGGTCCTTTTAGTCAAAGGGACACACTTTTGAAGTGAAGGGTTTGAGGCTTAGTGAGAATGTGAGGACTGTTTTTCACACAAAGTATGTTGGGGTCTGGGATGCACTTCGTGAGAGGGGAATTGTCATGGTTACGTCAAAACCTAGAAAATGCATGGGTGTGCACTTGAAATGCCATAAGATTCACAGCGACCGGTTTTGTATTGGAAAGTGGGGCTAATGTAGACCGTGCTGTATTTATGATAGTGCAGAGTCTGTGCTTCTGTGATTCTATGGCTGTGAAAGGTCAATCATTCAGTAGATTAAGATAGGAATTAATCAGTTTCTGAAGAATATCTTATCAAAGTGTATAGGAGTGAACTTGTAATATCTTTTGAAAATACGTCAATGGCAAAATTAAGAGAAAAAGGTGTAGCTTCCTTACAGTCTGATACCAGGCAATTGAGGACAGGTATATAGCAGATCAATGGAGCAAATACTTCAGTTATGCCTTCACAGAAGAAGAAAAAAAAACAAAAATAAAATTTCCTCGCAATACTAGGGAACTTTAGCCTGGTGAGAAAAAGGGAATGGAATGAAATTATCCACTAAAACGTTTAATAGAAAATATTGGACTGAAATTAATGGGCATAGACAAAGTTAGCAGAGGTTTATGAAATAGGAATCATATTTGAGAAAATGGCTGTTAGCAAAATTATGGAGAAGGTATCAACGCAATACGATTGGAATCTCAGAAAGATTTTTGATAAAGCCCCAAGCCTTTTGCACAAATTCGAATCCTATGGGACTGGGGATAATATATTGTTTGTATTTTAGAAAGGGAGAGCTGGCAGTAAACATTGAGTAGGAATAAAACCATGTTTTTTGAATGGAAGGCTTGGAGGATATAACAAGGATCGAGATTTGGCATCCAGCTATTACCAATACACATCACATCTTTGGTTGAGGGGCTCAATTGCAATATTCCCAAGTCTGCTGACAACACTAAATGATATCAGCTTGTGGTTGGATGAGGAGGATGTTAAAAAAGGCTCCGAGGTGATTGAGACAAGTGCAGTGACTAGGCAAATATCTGACAGATGGAGAGCAATGCAGAGATGAGAGGTTGTGTACTTTGATAGGATCAATTGAATGGCAGCCTATCATTTGAAAAGGGATTGATTGAAACATGTTGATCTATAAATGAACTTAAGCTGCATTTTTGTTTATTTCTGCGCAGCCTTCTGAGTCCATGTAGTGCAGTGAGTTCTGATCACGGAAATCAATACTGGGAATGGCATTGGCACGCTGTATACAGTGTACATAGACCCAGCATGTGGGAGCTGTAACATTGAACAAAATCTGGATCTCCCTGTACACCAGTCACTGAAAGCAATATTGCAGGAGCAGAAAACAAGTAGGAAGATAAATGATTTATTCACCTTCATTTCAGGGGGATTTAGAATACAGAAGTAAGGGTCATTTACTGCAACTGTACAGGGCCTTGGTGAGACACCATCTCGAAAATTGTGCACTGTTGTGTGCAGTTTTGGTATCTTACCTAATAAAGGGCAACCCTGCCATTGAGGGAGTGCAGTGAAGGATGACCAGACTGATCTCTGGGATGACAGGTTAGTTGTGGGAGCAGAGTTTGGGGTGACTGGGCTTTAGGAAAATGTGTGGAGAGTTCAGTGAGATATATAAACCTCTGACAGGGTGTGACAGCTTTGAAGCAGGGATGATAGTTCACTTTATACAAAACGGTTCACGAATCGCATTGTCGTCAAATCGTACTTTTTGTCAGAGAACTCCCTGTATATTGATGGGCCGAAGGCACTATATTTCATAATGTTTAAACATATTTTGAGATATGAACATTGTGTGGGGAAAACTGCATTGAGGAGATGTTCGGCCATGAAATAGCATGGGGAAAGCTCAATGTGCTGAATGACCTCCTTCTCTCCCGATGTTTCTGTGCAATCTGTGGGAAAGCTCTGTGCAAAAGCCGTGGCGGCACAGTGATTAGCACTACTGTCTCACAGCGCCAGTGACCCGGGTTCCATTCCCGAAACATGCGACTGACTGTGTGGAGTTTGCACATTCTCTCCGTGTCTGCGTGGTTTTCCTCCGGTATCCTGCCACAGTCCAAAAATGTGCAGGTTAGGTGAATTGGCCACGCTAAATTGCCCGTAGCGTTAGGTGTAGGGGAACGGGTCTGGGTGGGTTCCATTCGGCGGGTCGGTGTGGACTTGTTGGTTCGAAGGGCCTGGTTCCACACTGTAAGTAATCAAACCAAATCAAATTTGGTCACAATCTCTCAGATGTTAGGAAGGATGTCTATGCAGGGTCAACAGGACTGTGTTTCCCATTCCCTTTCCTTTAACGAGGTTGATGCCGGGTGTTGTGTCAGGTTTTATCATTTAAGACCTCAGAGTAGTTTGATACGAATGAGTGTCTCACTTGGCCGATTCAGGGACCATGCCTGTGCGTCTGGAGTCACTTTTCGCCTGACCAAGAAAGCACGGAGATTGACTTCCTGAAAGTACATTGGTGTAGGAGATTGATGTTAACAATCAACATTGGACACAAGATCACTATTACTGACACCAGATTTTAGGTCTCGATATTTTATTAATTATTTTTAACTTACACCAGCTGCCAAAGCATTGGCCTAGTCTGGATTTGCAATCCAATGATATATCCACTACAGCACCATCTCCACATGGGGATCTATCGGAAACCACACTGACCTGATTACTTCGGTGCTACTTGACAGCTCTAAGAAAAAGTATTCCCACCAATTTGACTGTCATGATTAGACTGAGGGTGTGGTAAAAGGTCCGATTGTAATTATTCTCCTATTCACGGACTGGACATAGCTGAGTAATTTTCTATATTGCCAGAGAGATGTCAGAGTTGGAGCTGGAATGAAACAACTTCCCCAGGAACACGGCTTGTTGTGCAGCACAAATCTTCAGTCCTATTGCAGGAATGGGGTCAGGGCCCATTGCCTTTGTCGTATCTACTGTGTTCAGCTGTTTCTTCACGTCACGGGCAGAAAATCGAATTGTTTGAACACTACCATATGTGATTCTGTGGGAAACATGATGAGTGTAAGGTGGATCATCATTCACTCAACACGTCTGGCTGAGGATAGTGCAGACACCACATCCTTGACTTTTTTCATTGACGTACAGAGCTGTTCCGATATTTAGGATGAGAATATTTGTGGAGTACTCTGCTCCAGTAAATTGTTTAATAGTCCATCGACATTTATGTTTGCATTTGGCAGGACGACAGAGCTTAGGTCTGATCTGTTAGTCTTGGGATCATTTCCCCTCTCCATCAGACATTAGTTCTGCTGGTCGGAATTTAACCAGTTAATTGCAGTAGCTTTAATGGGTTGTCAACAGGTTTAGGTTCACGTGATTCCGACCCTGGCATGTTCACCCACACTCATCACTGAACTATGGATCGGCTTGATGGTAATGGTAGAATTATCATCAGGAAAATGTTACAGATTGTCGTTGAATACAATTCTGTTTCTGCTGCTGCTGTGGTCTACAATATCTACAATTCAATTCTACTGACTGTCCCCCAGTTCACACCGAGACCCATTCACCCATCAGCCCTGTATTCAGTGACCTAACCTGGTTTCTGATGCGGTAACACTTGCATTTTCATATTCTCATTCTGCTGAGGGCCTCTCCCTGGTGTCACTCCTCTAATTTGTTACTTTAACTGAATCCATTTAAAGTAATGATCTAAATCGTTTCTCTTCCACAACGTCAACTTCTGTATTTGAAGTGAATGTGTTCCCCTCTGTTATTCTCCCTGACCATGATTAAGAGTTCTGTAGTGTCAGTGATGCCAGATTTATGAAGTTTCAGAGTCAAGGAACTTGTGCACCATGCGTTATTGTTCAGTTCCCAGTGTACGGCTCTCCATGTTGGACAGGATGGTTGAGCATCTTTGACATACTTCTTTGGAAATTTTCCAAAAACAGAAATTGCTTAAGAAATTGCTGAAGATGTTGCAGCATCTTCTGGAATGAATGCAGTGTTAAACATTCAGGTCCAGTGACCCTCTACAAAGATCTCCGTTTCTCAATTTTGGTATTTTTATTACCAGTATCCATAGTTAGTTGTTTGTGAAAGTTTGTTCTTTGCCTATTCACTTCTGAGGGAGCTCAGCAGGTCTGTCAGCATCTGCAGAGACAGAGAAACGGCATTAGAATTTCAAACCCAGTGTGACACTTCTTCACAACTGAAAAGCATTGGAAACTTGGCTTTTTAATACCTTGCCAGAGGTGGGAGATTGGTGACTGGGAAAAGAGGGCGTGGCAAAGATAAACCGGCTTTTAGCAGTGGTGAATGTGAAGATGATATAAAATGGGTTTAAATTAAGGTGTGAATGGGGAAAGGGGTTCTCTGTATTGAGTGCAAGATAAAGAAGACACAATCACACAAGTTCATAGGAGGCCAGGAGGGAGAATGTTGACTATGTGGCATTATATAGATCTGGCCATAAATACGTTTTCACTGTCGAGATCATCACCTCCTTTAGATAAAGGATATCAGGTGCTTGCCTTCGTATTGGCACTAGTAAGCGTTTCATGCTGCCTTAGTATTGTAATAGGGAGAAAAAACAAATCACAGTATGAAGTTTGGGCTGAGTATTGTTTACCCTAGTTTCAAATTTGCAGTATTTATCTTTAAATGCTTGTTCTTAAAGTTAGTATTGGATGGAGTGTAGAAGGTTGAGGGATGACATTATAGAAGTATCTAAAATTATGAGAGATATGGATAGGGTGAATAGCAAAGGTCTTTTCCACAGGATGGGGGAGTTCAGCCCTAGATGGCATTGGTTTAAGGTGAAAGAGGGAAAATTCACAAGGGAGGCAGGGGCAGTGTTTTTCCACAGCGGGTGGTGTGGGTATGGAATGAGCTGCCAGAGGAAGAGTGGTAGATCCATGTACAGCTGCAACATTTAAAACTCATTTCGACAAATATACGGATGGGAAACATTTTGAGGCATATGGGCCAAATGAAAGCAGATGGGACGAGGTTAATTTGGAAAACCTGGCCAGCACGGACATTTAGAACAGCTTCACGCAGGTTCACAATGGTTTTGTGAAAGTGAAATTATACTTTGCCCTACAAAATCATGCAAAGTATTTCTGCAGATGCCTGAGAATGTAACAAGCGGACTTGATAAAGGGGATCTGGCAGACACCAAGCTTTCCAGAGTTTTTCCACAAGTTTTACAAAATAAAATTTCTTACACAAGATAGAAGCTCGTAGGATGATGGGGAATGTATTAGCACGGGATGATGATTGGTTAGCACATAGAAATCGGAGAGTCAGGAGAATGAATCATCAATATAAAGGTGGATCTGCTGGAGGACCACGGCTATCAGTCCGATGGCATCAGTTATTTACACTCTATACTGATAGTTTGAAGGAGAGAGCTGAGTGAAATATACATCCGAGTTTGAGAACAACACTGAGAATCAAAAGGCAGGCTGTTATTTAATGGAGAGGACTTCCACAAAAAGAACAGTACAAAGGGATTGGAGTGTTCCTGTGTATGAAACATAAAGTCAGCATGCTGATGCAGCAAGTAACTAGGTTGTTTCATTAGCCGGCTTCCAGGGATGAAAGGGCTATGTTAGTGAGAATCTCTAAGATTGTAAGGCGATTATTCATTGGGGTTTAAATAAATGAGGAGTGATACTGCTGAAAAATACAAGACACAGAAGGGACTTGAGAAGGTAGATGTGAGACGTCGTTACCATTCCTGAGTGGAGTCTTGAACTCGAGGACATAGATACCGAATATGGAATATCAATTTATTTCTGAGATACAAAGTGATGTCTTCTGTCAGCCGGTAGTGAATGCCTGGAATTCCCTAACCCGGAGAGGTGTGGAGAGATACAAGGAGTCGGCGAGAAAGTGGAGTTAGACCTGGAGTAGATCAGCCATATTCGTATTAAATGACTGGGCAATCTTGAGGGGCCGAATAGCCTACTCTTGTTCCTATTTATTAATTTCACGTGCTATGCTTTTGAAAAGTTACTGGTTATTTTTCCGGAAGTTGTGTTGTGTAATGCTGCATTTGGGTGAGCAGAGGATTTGAGTTAACACTGGGTAGGGTATGGGGGCTGTATTCACAGTAAATCTGGCTCTGTAACATGACCCACATCTGGAGCAGACTTTGCAGAAAGGGGAAGCCTGGAAACAGGGATTGGGAGTGAGTGTCACTTCCTGACCCAGCCTGGATTTTCCAAGTACATTTCCAAAACTGCACCCAACCATCAGAGTGTGGCCTTGATCTGCCCCTGTGTAGCACATCCCAAGAGCTGAATGGAACATCAGAACATAGGGCTGCAGGACACGAGGGGGCCATTCAGCCCTTTGACACTACTCCACCAGTAAATAAAGTCGTGGCGTATCTCATTGTGGTCCCAGCTGCACTTTTCTCTCCATGCACCATTATCCCTGATTCACCTGTCTATGGACAATCAGACGAAGCCAGCCTCGATATAATATAACGATTCAGCCATCCCAAACTTCTGGGAAAGCGAATTCCCACTTGAACGAATTCGCACTTTGTGATTTTTTTTTCTTACTCCAGTTGTGACTGAGAATGGAGGATGTAACTCTTTCCTTTCCTAGTCCAACTCTTCCACGGCTCACAACAAATTTTAAATGTAACCAGGTTGGTGATATTGCCGATGGTAAAAGTCTCAGACTGGGTCAGGTTCAGTGATAAGAACACGTCAGGCAGATTTCTTTAGTCAGCCACAAGTTATTAACAGAACTAACGGAGGAGTATGTTGGATCTGTGGGTAACACTGCTGCCTCACATCACCAAGGAGCTGGGTCTAACTCCAACCTCAGGCGACCCTCTATGTGGAGTTTAAACATTCTCTCCGTGTCTGTGTGGGTTTCCTCCCAGTGCTCCAGTTTCCTTCCACTGTCCAATCATGTGCAGTTTGAAGTGGATTGCCCATAGTGCCCAGGGATGCGTAGGTTAGGTGGGTTAGTTATGGGAAATGCCGGGTTACAGCAATAAGATTGGGGGCCAGGTCGAGTTGGGATGCTGTTTGGTGGGTCAGTGTGGACTTAATGGACGGAATGCCCTGTCTCCACACTGTAGAGATTCTATGAAAATGACAATAAATTTGAACTATACAAACACCCAGTGGGTACATACCTAATCCACTCTCCTCGAGGTCTTGTATGTTTCATTTTCATTCCAAGAGTAACCTGTTAAAGCCTTCATAATATAAGCCCTTTACCCCAGGAATACGTGAAATGAAATATCTCTGAACTGCTTCCAATGTAATTACATCCTATCTCAGATAAGGAGACAAAAATACTAATCTCACAGTCAGATCATAATGTTTATAATTGTTTTCTCAAAGTGGTGTGTGAGTCTTTGGAACACGCTTCCCCACAGAGCATTGGAGGCAGAAATATTGAATATTTTTCAGGCACAGATGGAAGGTTCATAAATAACAACAGAGTCCATGATTATTGAGGAATGGGCAGCAATGTGCAGTGTGGGGTAAAATGTAGACAGTGGTATCAAATAACACAGCTTCAGAACCTCCAGGAATGTAATGCAAAATGAAATGATAATATTGATAAAATGTTAAGGGAGAATACAAGATGGTGGCGATCCAGAAGGTCTGATTGCTGGGCGCTGCATCAACACACGGGCAAAGTGCTTCTCTAATCCACCCCATCCCAACCATTTACTTAAAATTCAGCACTAAAAGAGCGACAGAATCTTTACGAATCCCGATTTGTAAAACGGAAATGACAAAACATGGGGAAAGGATCGAGTAAGTCCCAACAAGTGGTGCACCCGTCAGAAGCATCGAGCATGCCTGAGGCCGCTGCTGCAACCCACTCTGCTCGTTCGATCGACCCAGTTATCTCACCAGGCCTTGGTCACTGAGTTCACCAAGTTACGTGAAATGATTGAAGCCATGATTGAAGAAGAGTTCGCCACAGCCACTCTCAGCCGTGCTCCAAAAACATGAGCAGCAACTTGACAGCCTTGGACACAGAACAGACGATGCCAAGGGCCGAACCACAGTGACAGAGACCGTGATCGATTCCTCCCGGGAGAGGATCTTTGCCCCTGAAAAACAGGTCTGCACCTTAACTGAACAAGAAGACGACCTCGAGAACAGGAGTAGGATGAAGAATATTCACATCGTCGGTTTGCTGGAGCGGACAGAAGGTGGTCAGCTGGTGCGTTTGTTCAAGAACTGGCTGCAGTGATTCCTTCACTTGGAAACTGAGGAGGGACGGGAGAAGACTGAGACAGTTCATTGGGTTACAGCACGGAAGTCAGACTCAGACCAACACCTTCATCCTGTCCTTGCGCGATTACATAGTTATGGGGACAAACAAAGTCTGATGGAAGCTTTCAGAACCTAGTGGAAGGATCCAATGTGTTTATGTCACGAGAGCTCCAGGATTATGTCCTTTCTGGATTTTTCAGTGGCGGTGATTCAGGAATGAAAATCTTTTGATGACATCAAAAGAAGAGTAAGGGAACGCTGAATTCAGTAACCCTTACGGTACCCAGCGGTGCTCCGTATTGCTTTCAATGGATCCACGAACTCGTCTGATTCTCCAGAGAAAGCAAAAACTTTGTGGACATTTTAAAGTAAGCTGGATATTTAGATAATCATGTTTATCCTTAAAGAAATTTTATTGGATTTTTCTGGTATTAACCAGTGCTACGTTATAGTCGGGGATGGGTAGAGTACTCATTTTTAATTCCTTCATTAGTATTAGTACACTTTTTGTCTTTCTTTGCTTGTGTCTGGGGTGCAGTTCAAGGTGGAGGGAGTTACAAAGGTACTTGTGATGACTTAGTGCCGACCGTAGGGCAGTTTTTGTTGTTAATTGCCTTGAATTCCATATTGGTAGCGGGCAGAAGATAACGTTGTAAGATATGTCAGCATCCCCAGTTTGCAGGGATGGGGTCCAGGAGAGGTAAATTCCCCTTTCGAGTGTCATTGGAACTTTGGATTTTATTTCGTTGTTTGTTTTTTTATGTGTTTAGCTTTGGAAAGTTTTGAGAGCTTGTTAGTTGTAGTGGTTTTAGTTTGTAAAGTTTTAAGGCTCTACGAGTTTTTTTTGCATTAATGATCAACGATGTGTAATTCGATGTGAAACTCTAGAGTTGAAATGTTGCTACAGTGTGTTATGGATAATGATGTGCTTAAATGGGTACCTGGAACATTAATGGGGGGGTGCACCTGCCACTCAAGAGGAAAAATGTACTTTCTCGTCATAAAACAGAGAGGGTGGATGTTTTCCTATTTCAGGAGATGCACCTTGATGACAAGGAACAGTTGACGTTACAGCAGGGCGAGTTTGATTGGGTTTATTTCTCGTCTTTTAATAGTAGGAATAGGGGAGAAGCCATACTACTTAGGAAGAATCTTCCATTTAGAACATAGAACAGTACAGCACAGAACAGGCCCTTCAGCCAACGATGTTGTGCCTACCACTGATCCTCATGTATGCACCCTCACATTTCTGTAACCATATGCATGTCCAGTAGTCTCTTAAAAGTCCCGAAAGACCTTGCTTCCACAACTGCTGCTGGCAGCACATTCCATGCTCTCACAACTCTCTGTGTAAAGAACCCGCCTCCGACATCCCCTCTATACTTTCCTCCTACCAGCTTAAAACTTTGCAATACCTCCCACACAGTTATAGAATATTCTTGAGATTGCTGATTATGGAATGTTCCAGATAATGTTCCAAATAATTCCCAGTTTCAGGAAAATGGCAGTGTCCCAGTGTGTAACACATTAGAGGAAGGAGTAGAGATGTACATTTTTTTAAAATCACACACAATTCAAACCATGCTGAGGCCATTCAGCCCTTCAAGTGTGCTCTAGCATTTAATAATATCCCGGCTGATCTGATGGTTTTCTCAGCTCCATGTTACAGGAACATTCAGTCATTCAACCCCCTGGGTTCCTGTCACTGACCAGACAGCACTCAGGCACTTTTACCCCAGTATTTTTTCAATCGCCTTTTTGAGGGCATTTCCCATAGGGACGGACACTCCTAACAATATATTCCATCATCTTTATACTTTCATGCAACGGTCAGCATGCTTTACACAGGCCAAACAAAAATCTACACTTATTTTATGGTTATAAGTATCCCATCACACTTAGTAATTCAGGTTATTTCACTTTTCCCAAAATGCTCCCCCACTTTATCTCATTCACCTGTCCTGCCCTATTTCCCAATTGTAGGTCAAGTTTGTCCCTTCCCGAGTGGCTTCTCTATATATTACTTGTGGAAACTTTCCTGAACAGACTTAACAAATTACATTCCTTCTAAGTCCTTAACCATCTGGAAGCCCCAGTCTATGTTAGGAAAAGTGAAATCACCTATTATAACAACCCTATTGTTCCCACAAGTCTCCCCAGTCTCCCTGCATATTTCTTCCTCTAATTCCCATTGATGATTTGGAGGCTTATAGTGCAACCACTATAACATCACCATCCCCCTCTAACTACTTTGCACCATTCACCAAACCTCATTGGATATTATCTAAGTTATTTCAACTTTAAATACAGGTGTGGTACCCGCCTTAATCAGTACTATTGGCATTTAAACTGTTTCTATTTACATCTCTCCATCGCCGTGATTTCCACACCCACGGCACCCCTTGTCAAGGTACAGTGGAGATATGGAGCTGTAAATGGGTGGGAGCTGCACATCCTGTCACTTACAACATTGGCTGCAAGTTTCCCCACACTGGGCAGCGATCTAACACAGTGTTACCGAACAGTGAAACAGCCTGGTTTTTTGTATGAATGAACCAGTGCGGTCTGCACAGCTCCCCATGCTGGACCTTTAGACCAGGATGATAGATCAAGCATTGGTGTGGGCTGCACAGAGTTCCATTCTGGATATTGCTGGGTTGCATTCAGCAGTACGGTAGCCAGATCTACACAGTGCTCCATCCTGAAAGTATCATGGATGGGCTGGTTTTGTGAGTTGGATTGCGAATGTGAGAGAATTAAACATCTGGCAATACCTTTATTTTGTGTTTTCATTCTTGTGATTGGACCCTTCAAATCCTGACTCATCCGGTTAGACCCATCCTTCTGGATAAGTCATGGTGACTGTTGTTACAGCATCTGGGTCTGCAACATGACCAACAAATGGAGCACAGGCTGCAGAGAGAACAGTCTCCGTAAAATGGAATGAGGGAATCATAATTAGATCAGCCGTGGTCTTAGTGAATGGTGGGGCAGGATTGAATGGACCACTAATGCAACTTATCATACATTTCTGTTTGTGCCATGCAAACCCACCTTCTCTCCCATTGTCCCATACTGGTGGGGAGTGAGGCACCTCCTCCTTTTCCTGCGTAACAGGATCCTCGGGCCTTACTAGCCTCCAGATTTCCCTGTTTCCCAGTTTCTAGCAGTTGAGTGATTGCCTCCTGTTCCTGTGTCCCAGTCTCGAACAGTTGAATGACTCCCTCCTGTACCTGTGTCCCAGACTCGAGCTGTTGAATGACTGCCTCCTGTTCCTGTGTCCAGTCTCGAGCAGCTGAGTGACTCTCTCCTGTCCCTGTGTCTCAGTCTGGAACAGTTGAGTGACTCCCTCCTGTTCCTGTGTCCCAGTCTCGAGCTGTTGAATGACTGCCTCCTGTTCCTGTGTCCCAGTCTCGAACAGTTGAGTGACTGCCTCCTGTTCCTGTATCCCAGTCTCGAACAGCTGAGTGACTGCCTCCTGTTCGTGTGTCCCAGTCTCGAACAGTTGAGTGACTCCCTCCTGTTCCTGTGTCCCAGTCTCGAACAGTTGAGTGACTCCCTCCTTTTCCTGTGTCCCAGTCTCGAGCTGTTGAGTGACGGCCTCCTGTTCACGTGTCCCAGTCCCGAGCAGTTGAGTGACTCCCTCCTGTTCCTGTGTCCCAGCCTTCAGCAGCCGAGTGACTGCCATCTATTTGTGAAAATTGATGTCCTCCACCTGTTCCTGTGTAACAGGCTCCAATCTCTCTGTGCTCACCTGCTGCTCCGGTGGAATGGAGTTGAGGGACTGAATGGACTCTTCACATTCCTTACAGCTTCTCTTGACTAAAAGCCTTTCTCCTGTTTGTGGAAAACACCATTAAAATCTGAATGATGTATTTTTGTATTTGACTCTCAGTAATTGAGCAAACAAGCTGACTGACAGAATTCAGAACCTGAATAACCTCTTCCTGTTCCCGTGTTATACACTCAAAACTCAACAGAGTCTCAGTGATGTACAGCACGGAAAAGGACCCTTCGATCCAGTCGTCCGTTCTAACCAAATATCCTAAATTAATCTCGTCCCCCTTGCCAGCACTTGGCCCATATCCCTCTAAACCCTTCCCATGCATGTACCCATTCAAATGCCTTTTAAATGGTGTAACTGTGCCTGCCTCCACCAGCTCTTTTGGGTGCTCAGTCCATAAACACAGCAGTCTCTCATTGAATGTGTTGTACCTCATTTCCCTTTATAAATCTTTCCCCTCTCACCTTAAACCTTTGTCCTGTAATTTTGGACTCGCCTATCCTGGGGTGACTGTTTACATTATCTATGCCCGTCATGATTTTATAAACCGCTTTAAGGTCACCTCTCAGCCTCAAAACTTGAAAATACTCCCAGCCTATTCAAACTCTCCCTGAAAATCTAACCCTCCAACATCTGCAATATTCTTTTAAATCACTTCTGCATCCTTTCAAGTTTGACAACATCTTTCCGACAGCAGGGAGACCAGAATTAAAGGCAATATTACAAAAGTGGCCAAACCAATGACCTGGACAGGGGCAATATGTCATGCAAACGCATAGACTCAAAGCACGCACCAATAAAGGGAAGATCACCGAGTGTTTTCTTCACTCCGCCATCTACCTGTGAGGGCACTTTCAAGGAACGAAGAACCTGCACCACCAGGTGACACAGTAGCTCAGTGGCTTACATTGCTGCTTCAGAGCGCAGCGATCTGGGTTGAATTCTATCCTTGAATGACTACCTGTGTGGTGTTTGCACATTCTCCCTGTGTCTGCGTGCGTTTCTTCTGGGTGCTACGTTTTCCTGCCACAGTACGAAGATATACCGGCAAGTGTAGATTGGCCATGCTAAATTGCCACAAGTACCCAGGGATGTGTGGGCGAGGTGGATTAGCCATGGGAAATGCAGGCTCAGAGGGACAGGGTAGGGGTTTCTCCAGTAGGATACTGTTTAGAGGGTGGGTGTGGCCTTGATGGGCAGAATAGCCTGTTTCGTCACTGGAGGGATTCTATAATTTCATTGGAGTTCCCTTTGAGTGGCAACTTTCGACAGAACTCTACCTACATATCTTGCCCTGATTTGTCTTGCCAAAATGCAACAGCTCACATTTATCTAAATTTAACTCCATCCACCACCCCTTGGCTCACCTAATCAACTTTCTCTCTGTTCGGAGATATCATTTTTCACTGTCGACTACACCACCAAATTTGGGATTATCTACAAGCTTACTGACCATACTTCATATACTCAAATACAAATGATTTGTATAAGTGACAAGAGGCAGTGAACTCACTGTTGACCTTTGTGGCACACCACTGGTCACAGGTCTCCAAGTTCAATGAACAAATATCCAGTGTCACGCCCTGTCTCCAATATTCAAAAAAATGTTGGATCTAAATGGCGAGCTCTCCCTGGATCCCAGGCAGTCTGACCTTGCTAACCAGTCTACCATGTAGAACATTTTGGTTTTCTTACTGAATTCCGTAAAGACAACCTCCACTGTCCTGCCTTCATCAATCATCTTCATCACTTCCTCAAAACATTCCACCGAGTCAGTGAGACGTGATCTCCAATGTACAAAGCCCTCTTCAGTCCTTGTCTTTCCAAATGCATATACATCCTTTCCCTCAAAACCCCCTCCAACAATTTAGTCGCCATTAGCGTCAGGCTCATCGATCTATAGTTACCTGTTTTTTTCCTTACTTTCTTAAATGATGACACTACGTTAGCAGCCCTCCAGTACCATGGCACTTCACCTGTGGAAATCAATGTTACAAATACATCAGCAAAATGCAGAGCAATCTCTTTCGTAGCTTCCCACAAACGTCTGGGATACAACTGATCAGGTCCCAGGGATTTGTTCACCTTTATGTGTTTTAAAATGTCCAACACCTCCTTGTAATATAGACACTTTTCAAGATATTATTATACATTCTTCATTCTCTCGCGCTTGTAACTCCCTCCACATTAAATACTGAGGAGAAATACTCGTTTCATATCCCTCCCATCTCTTGTAGTTCCACACATAGGTAGCCTTACTGAGCTTTAAGGTGCCCTATTCTCTCCCTAGTTAATCTTTTGCCATTAAAAGATTTGTAGAATTTCTTCAATACCTCGTTAACCCTATTTCTGAAGCCCCAGTTTGTGTTCACATTTTTCTGGCCCGATTTCCCATTGAGTATACACTTACTGCCCTTATACTCCTCTGGGGATCCACTTGATCTCAGCTCTGTTTACCTGACATATTCCTCCTTCCTTACCTTGACCAGAGCATCAATATATCTAGCCATCCAGCACTCCCTGCACCCACCAGCCTTGCCCCTCTCACTAACAGGAACACGTTGGCTCTGGACTCTCTAAAACCAAGTATTGATGGCCTTGCATTTTCCAACCATCCCTTTACCTGTGAATAGGATATTCCAATCAGCCTTTCACAGGGCTCACCTAACACTTTCAAAATTGGTCTTGTTCAAAGTTAGAACTTTATTGTTTACATCAGGTCTTTCCTATTCCATAACTAATTTAAACATAATATTTATGCGTAACAGACTTGAAATGTTAAATAAACACTTCCTGCTCCTCTGTAACAGGCTCGAGAGGCTGCATGGGATCCTCCTGTCCCTTTATAACAGCCACAAGACATTAAATGACACATCAACCCCTGGATTATAAGCAGCCAATAAACTGTACCTGATGGAGGTCCATCCCTTCTCAGTTACAGAAACAATGAACTCCAGGTGCCCTCTCAGTGACACCTCATACAGCTGCAGCAACAAATCCTTTTATTTTGAATGATTTTGTTGGCAAAATGCGCTAATATTCCAGAGTTCCACCTTTTCAATTAGCAACGGGCTAATATGGACTGAATGGCCTTCTCCTATCCTTCTGTAAGAGACCCATAGGGACAGAATTGCTTCGGCCTGTTCCTGAGCAGCAGTCTCAGTGCTCTGTGTCAAGATTATAAAAGGATTTGAAAACAGGGCACTTAAAACCCAGCGTAGCCTCACACTGGTCAATAAGTATCATACTGTAGGTTAAGGCATCTAGAAACTTGCCCATCCGATGTTTTTTTTATGTAGCTGATCGGTTATTTTATAACTGCTTCCTTTCCTAAACAGAGTGGAACACATATACACCCCTGCAGTGTTCTGTTAATAATATTGTATGCAAGGAAAAGTAAATAAAAAATTAAAGATTTATGGTCCATCCCTCAGCAACCGTCATCCAATCCATCCAAAACCGGGAAATGTTCCCTTTTATAGTGATATGAAAAGTGATGTATGAAACTGGTTAACTGATTCTATTTTTTCAGTGACTGTGATTAATGCCAATCTCCATAGATTCTAATTGTCCCAGTGAAGGATTTACATCTTTTAATGATAAATGGGCGCCATTCAATGCGTTATCCCATAATATGAGCGGGACCATCACCGACAGTACTGACAGGGATCAGCAGATCCAGAGAGAGGGGGAGGAGAGATCAGAATCTGAGAACATTAGACTGGAATGTTCCAACAATGGATCAGAATCTGATAACATTCGAATGGAATATTTCAACATTAGACAGGAGTTTATCCGATTATATTTGGTATCTTTCTGCATTTGATTGGTTGTCATTATCATGGCGGATCTATTATGCTCTTCTCTTTATGCAATATTTTTATTATCCTTTCCTGGCTATCGTTGGTGTTCCTGGTAAGTGTCACTATCCTTTTTTTTTCTATAAACTGGTTATGACTGTATTACTGTTCTTTCATATTTTCTACACTTCTGTCCACTATTATTGTTCCTGTTGAAACTCTGAATCCAGATATTTACTCTACAGACCACTACTAACTACATAAATGAAGGTGTTCAATTACTGCCTCCCTCTGCTCTGGCACTGTTACTCATGGGTCTCGATGTTGACCTACTCAGTTTCAGCGGAGAACCGCAATGTATTGTATCTTTGCCTTTGTTATTTAAATATTAAGAGCATGGAGGTCACTGTCTACTGTTCTGGTTACAAACTCCACTTCCTTCCAGTGTTTCCATCCCATGCCTGGCCAATATCTGCAGCTGAAGCAGATGAGTCACAACTGTGGAAGATCCCTTTGATCATGAGCTGATTCCTGACACCATGCCCTGACCATTTCTAGCTTGAAATACTTACCACTCCGCGATGTATCTCACTGGCTTATTCCATCTCCTGTTTGAACCTTGAGTTATAAAATACAGTCTTAATGAAGTTAATAATCTGCTGCTGACGCTCTCGGCTTCAACCCTGTTGAAGCAAATCTGATTCGAACACACACCAACCTCCCATCCATCTGTCATTCATGTTCACGCGGATGTATATTGCTATTTTTATGGCAATGCCTTTATTTTAACATTCTCAAACACTTTACCTCATCTGTACACTCTGATGAACACACACACACGAAGCGAGAGCAAACCTTCCAATTGGAGACAGTAATCTGATGCGAGTATAGTTAGCATATTATAGTAAAGTTTGCAATGCTCTCCATGCTGGACAGATAGTGCAGTTTACTGAGCAACACACTAGCATGGTCTGTACAGCTCTCCATGCTGGGCTGTCATCTTGTCCCAGTTTATGTTGTTTGTGGTGTTCTGTGAAGCAGATTCAGAATTTGATGTAACAAACCATTTCAGATGATCTGACAATGCCTTTATTCAATGTTCTCATTCTTGTAATTTTACTCTCGAAGATCTTACTTCTCCAGTTAGTCCCACTGCTCTGTCTTTTCCCCCATTTTTCCACAACCTCCTTCCAGTTAATTAACTGTCTGTTTCTGTCTGTAATGTGAATCTCTCTGTCCCTCTGTATCTTTCCCTGGCCTTGGGTTTTGGCTATATTTTGTATCGATAGCTGGCATTGTGTAGCTCAGAAACAGTGAAATGGTGTGTGTCCGGCTGTTTTTCACTTCCTGGTATGTCCCATGTGATGGCCCATGGACAGGCGTGTTTCAGAAGTTATGCGACACATCCTTGTAACTTGGAGGGTACCTGTGTTTGCCAACTCAGGTGACCTTGGGATCAGTAACACGGGGAAGCTCATTGAGTAAAGGACCAGGCATCTAAATTGTCTGACAATGCTGTCACTTTTTTTTAAAAATGGTTATTTTATTTTTTTTAACAAGAGATCTTAAAGTCCAAACTGCCTACTGTAAACATCTCAAGTAAATAACTTTTGGGGGTTTTGGGTTTTTAATAAATAGTAGTAACAATGGCCAGCTCGCATAGACCAGGCTTTCTAGTTTTTTTTTCCTTATAGCTGTAAGTCACCAGGTGCTTGTGTCCCAGAAGGGTTGGAAGTTTTAGTAAATTATCCCGAGCTGCTATTCTCTCTGAAGCTTCACTTGATGCTGTTTCCTCCTGGATTGGAGAACTGCATGTCTGAATGCTCCTTGTTACCATGGGGTGTGTTTAGGTGATGTTAGTATATTGGAACAGTTCATTTGTAGACGGTTTTGTATCCATTGTTCGGTTAAGGCTTCCAATAGTTAAGTTATTCTCAAATCCTCTTCATTTTGTATGGATTTTCATTACATTAAATATATTGTGTTTTAATTAATGGTGAGTGGTTTGGCTAGTAGCATCATATCTGGAACTCCCACTTCGCATCTGCCTTTAAAATAAGAAAATGTTGGCATCCAAGCAACTTCCTTGAAATAGTTTGAGGCAGTCTGGTTGGTCTATAGCAAACTGGGGTTTCTTGTCTGGTTCTAAATTGATAATACCAAATTGGGTTTACAATTACAATCCCCACAATGTGCAAACAGGCCATTTGACCCAACAAGTTCACCCTACCCTCCGAGGAGTGACCTACCCAGAAACATTCCTTTACCCTATTAGTACACATTTTCCCCAACTAAGGCATCTAAACCCCACATCCCTGAAAACCACAAACAATTTAGCATGGCCAATTCACCTGATATGCACATCTTTAGATTGTGGGAGGAAACCAGAGCATCCAGAATACTCTCATGCAGACACTGGAGAGTATGCAACAGAGACTATTGGGTTCAAAAGTCACATATAGTAGTTGTTGCGGATGTTGAATTCGGTTGGTTTAAAACGTGTTTTGTGTATAAAGATTCTTTCAGTCACTGAGAGTTCTCTGGGTGTGGACGAAGTGAAGTTGGGGGGTTTATAAAAGGGAATGAAGGTAAAGCTGTAGGAATTGACAGACAAGCTGGAGTTGGGGTTGTGTTTGTCTGTGAGAAAATGAGAGATAATTACAGCTATAGCTCGGCAATTACATTTGGTGGAACCGCCATCAAACTCTTTGGAAATGGCTCGAATTCAATTTGAAATGAGGTGCCTTGAACATGAGAAGGAATTGAAACCATTTAAATTAAAATGAGAAGTAGAAATAAAAGAAAAGGAAATGAAGAAGAAAGAGAGAAAGAGAGAGAAGAAAACCAGAGATTTTCAACTTCAAAAGTTAGTAATTAGGAAAGTTGGCATAGAAGGTGGAGATGAAGGCAGACGGTAGGTTGGATGAGGAGGATAGTAAGGATGAGCAATCCTTTAGTAGCCAAAAGCCTGATGGGGTTCTGTTTAAATATGCCCAGGCATTGTCTAAATTTGATTAGAAGGATGGGGGAGACTTTTTAATTCCATTTGAGAAAGTGGCTAAACAAATGCAGTGTTCAGTGACCATGTGGATTTAGTTGATGCACACAGAGCTGGTAGGTATTTGCATCCTGATCAGTGGAGGTATCTGGCCACTGTGAGGAGGTGAAGAAAGCCATCTGAAGGGCATATGAACTTGGACCAGAGCTACAGATAGCGTTTCTGGAATCTAAAAAAAAACTCCCTCGTTAAGCGTACATTGAATTTGAAAGAACCAAACAAAGTAATTTTGAAAGGTGGGTATTGGTATTAAAAACAGAGCAAAGGCTATGGCACTCTTAGAGAGATTCTTATTTTGGAGAAGTTCAACAATTCACTTCCTGCAGTCGTGAGAACCCATGGGGAAGAGCAGAGAGTAACAATGGCAAGATTAGAAACTGAAATGGCTGATGATGATGATTGAGTTCAGAAAGCAAAGTTTGGTTTCTGTGAGAGATTGTGAAGAATGAGCGAGATCTTCTTAAAACATATACCTGTGAAAGTAAGGTTACCGGCATAGGCCAGGAGTAGCAGGTAAAGAGGTTATAGCATTAAGAGGTACAGAAGTATGTAATTCTTTTATGCTGAGACATGAGGAGTTAGGTCATTCAGAGGGACTATTGGAGAGATGAGGAGTGCTCCATTATATAACGTGTGGTTGGAGTGTCCAGGGCAAACATCAACAGATTTATTCCACAATGGGGAAGGAGGCCTTGAGCTTGATGTTGGCGTTCCAACATTTCAGCATTTAAATTGCGAATAACATACATGAGATGAATCTTTATCACTGATCGTGACCCCTTAAAACTTTGGGGGCATTCAGGTGAAAAAATACCAGTCTGTTTCGATTGAATTTATTATTGCTGCCATTCAATTTGTAATTATACAGGTGACAGGGCGAGAAAACTAAGTTTTGACACATTCTGGAGACGTGGATGAAGAAAGACAAAGGCATTTTGTGGCAGGAGTAAAATGATTGAAATCGAATCTCGTTGTGAGATGCTGTACATCATAGAGATGTACAGCATGGAAGCAGACGCTTCAGTCCAACCCGTCCATGCCCCCAGATATCCCAACCCAATCTCGTCCCACCTGCCAGCACCCGGCCCATATCCCTCCAAACACTTCCTATTCATATACCTATCCAAATGCCTCTTAAATTGTATCAGCCTCCACCAAATCCTCTGGCAGCTCATTCCATACACGTATCACCCTCTGCATGAAAAAGGTTGCCCCTTAGGTCTCTTTGATATCTTTCCCCTCTCACCCTAAACCTGTGCCCTCTAGTTCTGGACTCCCCGACCCCAGGGAAAGACTTTGCCTATTTATCCTATCCATGCCCCTCATAATTTAGTGAACATTTATAAGGTCACCCCTCAGCCTCCGACTCTCCAGGGAAATTAGCTCCAGCCTGTTCAGCCTCTCCCTATAGCTCAAATCCTCTAGTCCTGGCAACATTCTTGTAAATCTTTTCTAAACCTTTTCAGGTTTCACAACATCTTTCCGATAGGAAGGAGACCAGAATTGCATGCAATATTCCAACAGTGGCCTAACCAATGTCCTGTCCAGCCGCAATATGACATCCCAACTCCTGTACTCAATACTATGACCAATAAGGGAAAGCATACCAAACACCTTTTTCACTATCCTTTCTATCTGCTACTAGTAGAGGAAGATTAGGAGGTCTGAAATGAATCCATCTTTGTATATTGACAGATCATTTTATTAAAAGTGGAGTTGTGAGGATACTATCACTATAAAAAGGTTATTTTCTCTTGTTTTTTTTTAAGAGAGGTTTTAAAGGCAGAGGTGCAGAACTGCTGTCTGAAAACAGTTTAAGTAAATAACTGAGGAGGCCTTTAGGTTTTATTAAAACGGTGGTAACAATGGAAGGGCAGTGGCCAGCTCTCCCAGACTAGGGTTTCTCGTTTTGTTTTTGGCTGCAGCATTCAGAAGCTGTTGGAGATCCCAGCTGCTTTTCTCTCTGAGATGGGTGTTGATGTTGATTTTTCCTAGATCAAAAAACTGCATGTAAGAATCTGTATTTGAATTGATCTTTGTGCCAAGCAGTGTATACCAAGAAGGTACGGTATCTATTGTTTGTGTAAGTGTACCAACATATAAGCTCTCCCAAAATTTTCTTTGATTGTATTTTAACTAAAGCATTTGAATAGATTATATTTGGCTTAATGTCGAGTGTTTTGACCAGTCACAACATATCTGGAAAACGCACTTCACATCTCTCTTTCAAATAAGGAATGGTTTGGGTCTAAGTGGCCTTCTTAAAATATTTTTTCGGGGATCTGGTCTGGTCCACAATATTTGTAGCCGAGGGGTTTCTGACTGACTCCTGTTGCTGAGGTGCTGGGGATGGTTTGCTGGAGGTTGTGCTGTGAGCTGCCTCAGACATTCAGGGAGACCGGAGGATTTGGTGACCCAACTTTGGATGGAGCATGGGGACTATGGTAACAGCATCTGGGTGTGTAACATGAACACCAAATGGAGCAGAGGCTGCAGACAGGGGAAGCTCTGAAACCACGGAGTGAGTGTGTGTAGGGAAAGGGATCTGCTGTATCCATTCCAGGTTTTCCAGGAACAGCTTCCCAAGCTACACTTAAGCCAGGAACAGATAGTGAGGGGATCTGGACTGAACACGGATCAGGTCACAGCGCGGTGTCACCTTCTTCAACATGACCTGCAGCTTCACGCCAGGGGGAAGACGGTGCTGCCGGTGGCTATTAGGGTCACAGTTTCATTCAGCTTCTGTGATCTGAAACTTTCCAGGCCGGAGTCGGTAACAGCTCCGTCTTCTCCCAGCATCTCAACATCAATGTCACCATTCGGTGATGGAGGATGTATACGGTGGATGAGATCAATACATTGCTTCTCCCTCAGCGGGAAGCTGCCAGGTGTATCCTTATTTTCCCAGTATAGTGAGATTCCCGAAGGTGTACATGGTATCTGTAGAGTAGCCATTACATGGGGAGAGGTAGAGGAACTGAAGGAGCTCTCAATCTATTAATGTTACAGGTTGTCCATGCACAATACATTATGTTGGTGAATACCCCTGTCCTGAAAGCAGCCATAGTTCCTTCATTCAGAAGCAGGCAGCCATTCCCATCGTCTACGGGTCTCCATATAGAAAGGAATAATTGTATCTTGGATAAAGGCCATCCCCTTACTACACTTTCAAAACACCATCCCTACCACCAAACAACCACATCAAAAGTATTCCATGTGTACAGAGAGCAATGGGGTCACTCGGATTGTCAATGAGCAGACCATCAGGGAGGGAGAAAAACCTTCCATGTCTGAACGGGTCTGAGTGAACCCCCCAGTACACAGTATCACGAAGTCCTGTAATCCCTCTCCATTTCAGTAAGATACTGCCTTCCATTATTCCAGTAAATGAAATTACAGGTTATATTATGTTGTATTGCACCTGCCAGATTATTATCCATTGTCTTTAACTTTCTGTATCTATTTGCAGACACTCCACCCTCTATTGATAATTTAATCTCTTGCTTATCCAAGCGACATCACCAAACTCAGTATCTGTATATCTGTTCCAACCTCCTGATCATTGATGTAGATTGTAAATAGTTGAGGCCCCCGCACTGGTCACTGTGTGCCTCCACTGGTGACGTTCTGACAAACTGATTAAGACTGACTTATCTAGAGAGCCTGCTTCCTGTTTGATAGACAGTCCTCCCTCTATACTGTGTAACACGGTCGAAAGGCTGATTATGGACGAGGAGCATCAGTCAGGCATCGAACCCCTCAAACCTGCTCCGCCATTGAATACAATCATGGCTGATGTTATCGCGGCCTCGGTTCCACTTTCCTGATAACTCTCCATCCTAAGACACCTTATTTGCAGGAATCATTTGAGGGAACTATCTCTGAGCTCCTTCCAATATAACAATACACTTTCTTCATTGAGTAGAAAAATTCTTTACACACTACTCCAATGTGATCTCACTAAGATCCTGTACAGAGGCAGCAAAAACATTACCAGGCTGCTGAAAGGTTCCCGCTGAAAATGTGTTGCTGGTTAAAGCACAGCAGGTTAGGCAGCATCCAAGAAATAGAAAATTCTACGTTTCGGGCATAAGCCCTTCATCAGGAGGCTTATGCCCGAAACGTCGAATTTCCTATTCCTTGGATGCTGCCTAACGTGCTGTGCTTTAACCAGCAATACATTTTCAGCTGTGATCTCCAGCATCTGCAGACCTCATTTTTTACCCTTTGCTGAAAGGTTCCCATCCAGTTTAGAGCAGTCTCAGCTCTCTAGGGTAATACACAGCATTGTTTAAAATCATTGTCCTTCTCTGCTCCACATGCATAACGGGAGATCTAAAGAAAATCTCACAATAATGCTTGAGAAGAGCATGTATAACGTGGCGAGATGACCTCTAACATTAATTTTATTTAGAATCTGACCATAGGGGAGGTGCCAGAGTGCTGGAGAACGATTAATACGGTCCCACTTCACAGTAATCGTGATTTGGAAATGCTGGTGTTGGACTGGGGTGTCCAAAGTTAAAAATCACACAACACCAGGTTATAGTCCAACAGGTTTAATTGGAAGCACACTAGCTTTCGGAGCGCCACTCCTTCATCAGGTGATTGTGGAGGACAAAATTGTTAGGCACAGAATTTATAGCAAAAAATTACAGTATGATGTAACTGAAGCTGCACATTAAAAATTACCTTGATTGTCTGTTGAGTCTTTCATCTGTTCGAATACCATGATAGTTTAGCTTCTTCCGTGTGTAAATCAAAAAATCATTTTTTAAAAGTTGCATTCTCAGGTTAACTGCAACAATTGGGTTAGTTACACAATATGTCGAAGGTGTTAGCACGCTGTGTTCTCTGTCTATGCCATGCTTTTAGATCGATTCTAACCTAAATAGTCAAATAACAGAGTTTTACTGTATTCCTGCAGTTTTTGAGCAAAGTACAATGTAACTCTGCAAGTACAAATTCACCCCACAAAATATTTGTGTGCATGTGGGTCTTTGTCTGTCTGTGTGTGGTGTTTTTGTCTTGGTTGGGGGTTGTGAGTGTGAGAGGGAGTGTATATGTGTGTGTAGTGATGTAGGGTGTTTTAAGTCTGTGAGGGGGTGCATGTGTGAGCGTGGGAGTGTGTGTGTGTCTGGGGTGGGGGTTTGCAAGTGTCTGTGAGAGACAGGGTATATGTGCCTGCATGAGTGTAGAGTGGTCTAAGTCTCTGAGAGCATCCATGTGTGAGTATGGGAGTGTGTGTGTCTGTAAGGTTGTGTGCGAGTGTCAGTGTGCGTGTTTGTGTATATGTGTGTCCAAGTGTATGTGTGTACAGGAGTGACTGTGTGTGTGTGTGTGTGTGTGTGTGTGTGTGTGTGTGTGTGTGTGTGTGTGTGTGTGTATATAGTGCAATGGCGGTCACCTGTAGTATAATGAACCCAAGGACCCGGTTGAGGCCCTCACTATGGGTACTGAACTTAGCTATCAGCCCCTTTTTGGCCACTTTTCGCTATTGCCTGTCCCGAAGTCTGCCTTGGAGGATGGTCACCCGAAGGTCCGAGGTCGAATGTCCTGTAACACAGAAGTGTCCCCAACAGGGAGACAACACTTCTGTCTGTTGATTGTTGTGTGGTGCCCATTCATCCTTTGCTGTAGCCTTTGCTCAGTTTCCCAAATGTACCATGCCTCCGGGCGCCCTTGCCTGCAACGTATAAGATAGACAATGTTGGCTGAGTCACATGAGTACCTGCCACGTACATAGTGGGAGGTGTCCTCATATGTAATGGTGATAACCATGTCCACACTCTGACACGTCTTGCAGCGCCTACCATGACAGGGTTGTATGAAGTTGTCCTGAGAGCTGGGCAGCTTGCTACGAACAATGGTCTGTTTGAGGCTTGGCGGTTGTTTAAAGGGAAGTAGTGGAGGTGTGGGGAAGGTCTTGGCGAGGTGCTCAACCTCATTGATAATGTGTTGCAGGTCACGAAGAACATGGCATAGTTTTTCAGCTCCTGGGAAGTACCGAACAACGAAGGGTACCCTGTTGGTTGCCCCAGCAAGGTACCACAATGACTTCCTTAGGAGATAGACATGTGCTGCAACCGACAGGGTACCCTTCGTTGTTCAGTACTTCCCAGGAGCTGAAAAACTGCACAATGTACTTGGTGACCTGCAACTCAATATCAATGAGGATGAGCACCCCGACAAGACCTTCCCATACCTCCACTGCTTGCCATTAAACAACCGCCAAACCTCAACAGATCATTGTTCAGAGCACATTGCCCGGCTCTCAGGACAATTCCATACAACCCTGTCAAGGTAGGCGCTGCAAGATGTGTCAGAGTGCGGAGATGGATACCACCATTACACATGGGGATACCTCCCACTATGTACGAGGCAGGTTCTCATGTGACTCAGCCAACGTTGTGTATCATATACGTAGCAGGCAATTACGCCCTGAATCATGGCATATTGGGGAAACCAAACAAAGGCCACGGCAATGGATGAATTGTCACCGCACAACAATCAACAGACAGGAGTGTTCCCTCGCAGTTGGGTAACACTTCAATGGTCCAGGGCATTTGACCTCAGACCTTCAGTTGACCATCCTCCAAGCCGAACTTCGGGACAGGCAACAGGGAAAAGTGGCCGAGCAGAGGCTGATAGTTAAGTTCCATATCCATAACGAAGGCCTCAACCGGCACCTTAGGTTCATGTCACACTATAGGTGACGACCATTGCACTATATACACATCTACACACAGACACGTCATCACACACACACCACACACTACACAAACACAGAGCCACTCCTATACACATATATACACACGGAAGGCACACACACACCACACACTCCCACACTCACTCATGCATCCTCTAGAGACATAGGCCACTCTACACTCATGCGCACACATATACCCTCTCTCTCACAGACACACACACCCCCCAGCCCAGACACACACACACACACACACACTCACACACTCCCACACTCACACCTACACCCCTCACAGACTTAAGGCACTCTACACTCACTACACACATATACACTCTCTCTCACACTCACAACCTCCAACCCAGACAGACACACAAACAGACTGACACAAAGATCCACAAGCACACATATATTTTGTGGGGTGACTTTGTAATTGCAGAGTACATTATACTTTGCTCAATAACTGCATGAATTAATGTAAAACTCTGTTATCTCACTTTTTAGATTAGAATCATCTAAACATCATGGCATAGACAGAGCGCTAATACCTTCGACATATTGTCTAGCTAACACCAATTGTTACATTTAACCTGAGGAAGCAACTTTTTTTTTAAAAAAGTTGTTTTTGATTTACACACGAAAGAAGTGAAACTATCATGGTATTCGAACAGATGAAAGACTCAATACATGGTCAAGGTATTTTTTAATGTATAATTTCAGTTACATCACACTGTAAATGTTTGCTATAAATTCTATGCCTTACAGTTGTGTCCTCCACAATCATCTGATGAAGGAGCAACGCTCCGAAAGCTAGTGTGCTTCCAGTTAACCTGTTGGATTATAACCTGGTGTTGTGTGATTTATAACTTCACAGTATGGGTGGTAGAGATAGACCAGGGAAGTATAGTTGAACGAGTATTAATTCACAGTTAAGGAAACTACTGGAGAAAACACAGAAGGGCAAAATTGAACTCCAATCAGAGAAGCAAGATCGGATCAGGGATAATCATCATGATTTTATCAGAAGGAAGTCAAATCTAATGAATTTGATTGAATTAGTTTGAGGAGGTCGCTTA
>NW_026867618.1:2231817-2239317 GCF_020745735.1 Hemiscyllium ocellatum | reverse complement strand
CCTAACCCTAACCCTAACCCTAACCCTAACCCTAACCCTAACCCTAACCCTAACCCTAACCCTAACCCTAACCCTAACCCTAACCCTAACCCTAACCCTAACCCTAACCCTAACCCTAACCCTAACCCTAACCCTAACCCTAACCCTAACCCTAACCCTAACCCTAACCCTAACCCTAACCCTAACCCTAACCCTAACCCTAACCCTAACCCTAACCCTAACCCTAACCCTAACCCTAACCCTAACCCTAACCCTAACCCTAACCCTAACCCTAACCCTAACCCTAACCCTAACCCTAACCCTAACCCTAACCCTAACCCTAACCCTAACCCTAACCCTAACCCTAACCCTAACCCTAACCCTAACCCTAACCCTAACCCTAACCCTAACCCTAACCCTAACCCTAACCCTAACCCTAACCCTAACCCTAACCCTAACCCTAACCCTAACCCTAACCCTAACCCTAACCCTAACCCTAACCCTAACCCTAACCCTAACCCTAACCCTAACCCTAACCCTAACCCTAACCCTAACCCTAACCCTAACCCTAACCCTAACCCTAACCCTAACCCTAACCCTAACCCTAACCCTAACCCTAACCCTAACCCTAACCCTAACCCTAACCCTAACCCTAACCCTAACCCTAACCCTAACCCTAACCCTAACCCTAACCCTAACCCTAACCCTAACCCTAACCCTAACCCTAACCCTAACCCTAACCCTAACCCTAACCCTAACCCTAACCCTAACCCTAACCCTAACCCTAACCCTAACCCTAACCCTAACCCTAACCCTAACCCTAACCCTAACCCTAACCCTAACCCTAACCCTAACCCTAACCCTAACCCTAACCCTAACCCTAACCCTAACCCTAACCCTAACCCTAACCCTAACCCTAACCCTAACCCTAACCCTAACCCTAACCCTAACCCTAACCCTAACCCTAACCCTAACCCTAACCCTAACCCTAACCCTAACCCTAACCCTAACCCTAACCCTAACCCTAACCCTAACCCTAACCCTAACCCTAACCCTAACCCTAACCCTAACCCTAACCCTAACCCTAACCCTAACCCTAACCCTAACCCTAACCCTAACCCTAACCCTAACCCTAACCCTAACCCTAACCCTAACCCTAACCCTAACCCTAACCCTAACCCTAACCCTAACCCTAACCCTAACCCTAACCCTAACCCTAACCCTAACCCTAACCCTAACCCTAACCCTAACCCTAACCCTAACCCTAACCCTAACCCTAACCCTAACCCTAACCCTAACCCTAACCCTAACCCTAACCCTAACCCTAACCCTAACCCTAACCCTAACCCTAACCCTAACCCTAACCCTAACCCTAACCCTAACCCTAACCCTAACCCTAACCCTAACCCTAACCCTAACCCTAACCCTAACCCTAACCCTAACCCTAACCCTAACCCTAACCCTAACCCTAACCCTAACCCTAACCCTAACCCTAACCCTAACCCTAACCCTAACCCTAACCCTAACCCTAACCCTAACCCTAACCCTAACCCTAACCCTAACCCTAACCCTAACCCTAACCCTAACCCTAACCCTAACCCTAACCCTAACCCTAACCCTAACCCTAACCCTAACCCTAACCCTAACCCTAACCCTAACCCTAACCCTAACCCTAACCCTAACCCTAACCCTAACCCTAACCCTAACCCTAACCCTAACCCTAACCCTAACCCTAACCCTAACCCTAACCCTAACCCTAACCCTAACCCTAACCCTAACCCTAACCCTAACCCTAACCCTAACCCTAACCCTAACCCTAACCCTAACCCTAACCCTAACCCTAACCCTAACCCTAACCCTAACCCTAACCCTAACCCTAACCCTAACCCTAACCCTAACCCTAACCCTAACCCTAACCCTAACCCTAACCCTAACCCTAACCCTAACCCTAACCCTAACCCTAACCCTAACCCTAACCCTAACCCTAACCCTAACCCTAACCCTAACCCTAACCCTAACCCTAACCCTAACCCTAACCCTAACCCTAACCCTAACCCTAACCCTAACCCTAACCCTAACCCTAACCCTAACCCTAACCCTAACCCTAACCCTAACCCTAACCCTAACCCTAACCCTAACCCTAACCCTAACCCTAACCCTAACCCTAACCCTAACCCTAACCCTAACCCTAACCCTAACCCTAACCCTAACCCTAACCCTAACCCTAACCCTAACCCTAACCCTAACCCTAACCCTAACCCTAACCCTAACCCTAACCCTAACCCTAACCCTAACCCTAACCCTAACCCTAACCCTAACCCTAACCCTAACCCTAACCCTAACCCTAACCCTAACCCTAACCCTAACCCTAACCCTAACCCTAACCCTAACCCTAACCCTAACCCTAACCCTAACCCTAACCCTAACCCTAACCCTAACCCTAACCCTAACCCTAACCCTAACCCTAACCCTAACCCTAACCCTAACCCTAACCCTAACCCTAACCCTAACCCTAACCCTAACCCTAACCCTAACCCTAACCCTAACCCTAACCCTAACCCTAACCCTAACCCTAACCCTAACCCTAACCCTAACCCTAACCCTAACCCTAACCCTAACCCTAACCCTAACCCTAACCCTAACCCTAACCCTAACCCTAACCCTAACCCTAACCCTAACCCTAACCCTAACCCTAACCCTAACCCTAACCCTAACCCTAACCCTAACCCTAACCCTAACCCTAACCCTAACCCTAACCCTAACCCTAACCCTAACCCTAACCCTAACCCTAACCCTAACCCTAACCCTAACCCTAACCCTAACCCTAACCCTAACCCTAACCCTAACCCTAACCCTAACCCTAACCCTAACCCTAACCCTAACCCTAACCCTAACCCTAACCCTAACCCTAACCCTAACCCTAACCCTAACCCTAACCCTAACCCTAACCCTAACCCTAACCCTAACCCTAACCCTAACCCTAACCCTAACCCTAACCCTAACCCTAACCCTAACCCTAACCCTAACCCTAACCCTAACCCTAACCCTAACCCTAACCCTAACCCTAACCCTAACCCTAACCCTAACCCTAACCCTAACCCTAACCCTAACCCTAACCCTAACCCTAACCCTAACCCTAACCCTAACCCTAACCCTAACCCTAACCCTAACCCTAACCCTAACCCTAACCCTAACCCTAACCCTAACCCTAACCCTAACCCTAACCCTAACCCTAACCCTAACCCTAACCCTAACCCTAACCCTAACCCTAACCCTAACCCTAACCCTAACCCTAACCCTAACCCTAACCCTAACCCTAACCCTAACCCTAACCCTAACCCTAACCCTAACCCTAACCCTAACCCTAACCCTAACCCTAACCCTAACCCTAACCCTAACCCTAACCCTAACCCTAACCCTAACCCTAACCCTAACCCTAACCCTAACCCTAACCCTAACCCTAACCCTAACCCTAACCCTAACCCTAACCCTAACCCTAACCCTAACCCTAACCCTAACCCTAACCCTAACCCTAACCCTAACCCTAACCCTAACCCTAACCCTAACCCTAACCCTAACCCTAACCCTAACCCTAACCCTAACCCTAACCCTAACCCTAACCCTAACCCTAACCCTAACCCTAACCCTAACCCTAACCCTAACCCTAACCCTAACCCTAACCCTAACCCTAACCCTAACCCTAACCCTAACCCTAACCCTAACCCTAACCCTAACCCTAACCCTAACCCTAACCCTAACCCTAACCCTAACCCTAACCCTAACCCTAACCCTAACCCTAACCCTAACCCTAACCCTAACCCTAACCCTAACCCTAACCCTAACCCTAACCCTAACCCTAACCCTAACCCTAACCCTAACCCTAACCCTAACCCTAACCCTAACCCTAACCCTAACCCTAACCCTAACCCTAACCCTAACCCTAACCCTAACCCTAACCCTAACCCTAACCCTAACCCTAACCCTAACCCTAACCCTAACCCTAACCCTAACCCTAACCCTAACCCTAACCCTAACCCTAACCCTAACCCTAACCCTAACCCTAACCCTAACCCTAACCCTAACCCTAACCCTAACCCTAACCCTAACCCTAACCCTAACCCTAACCCTAACCCTAACCCTAACCCTAACCCTAACCCTAACCCTAACCCTAACCCTAACCCTAACCCTAACCCTAACCCTAACCCTAACCCTAACCCTAACCCTAACCCTAACCCTAACCCTAACCCTAACCCTAACCCTAACCCTAACCCTAACCCTAACCCTAACCCTAACCCTAACCCTAACCCTAACCCTAACCCTAACCCTAACCCTAACCCTAACCCTAACCCTAACCCTAACCCTAACCCTAACCCTAACCCTAACCCTAACCCTAACCCTAACCCTAACCCTAACCCTAACCCTAACCCTAACCCTAACCCTAACCCTAACCCTAACCCTAACCCTAACCCTAACCCTAACCCTAACCCTAACCCTAACCCTAACCCTAACCCTAACCCTAACCCTAACCCTAACCCTAACCCTAACCCTAACCCTAACCCTAACCCTAACCCTAACCCTAACCCTAACCCTAACCCTAACCCTAACCCTAACCCTAACCCTAACCCTAACCCTAACCCTAACCCTAACCCTAACCCTAACCCTAACCCTAACCCTAACCCTAACCCTAACCCTAACCCTAACCCTAACCCTAACCCTAACCCTAACCCTAACCCTAACCCTAACCCTAACCCTAACCCTAACCCTAACCCTAACCCTAACCCTAACCCTAACCCTAACCCTAACCCTAACCCTAACCCTAACCCTAACCCTAACCCTAACCCTAACCCTAACCCTAACCCTAACCCTAACCCTAACCCTAACCCTAACCCTAACCCTAACCCTAACCCTAACCCTAACCCTAACCCTAACCCTAACCCTAACCCTAACCCTAACCCTAACCCTAACCCTAACCCTAACCCTAACCCTAACCCTAACCCTAACCCTAACCCTAACCCTAACCCTAACCCTAACCCTAACCCTAACCCTAACCCTAACCCTAACCCTAACCCTAACCCTAACCCTAACCCTAACCCTAACCCTAACCCTAACCCTAACCCTAACCCTAACCCTAACCCTAACCCTAACCCTAACCCTAACCCTAACCCTAACCCTAACCCTAACCCTAACCCTAACCCTAACCCTAACCCTAACCCTAACCCTAACCCTAACCCTAACCCTAACCCTAACCCTAACCCTAACCCTAACCCTAACCCTAACCCTAACCCTAACCCTAACCCTAACCCTAACCCTAACCCTAACCCTAACCCTAACCCTAACCCTAACCCTAACCCTAACCCTAACCCTAACCCTAACCCTAACCCTAACCCTAACCCTAACCCTAACCCTAACCCTAACCCTAACCCTAACCCTAACCCTAACCCTAACCCTAACCCTAACCCTAACCCTAACCCTAACCCTAACCCTAACCCTAACCCTAACCCTAACCCTAACCCTAACCCTAACCCTAACCCTAACCCTAACCCTAACCCTAACCCTAACCCTAACCCTAACCCTAACCCTAACCCTAACCCTAACCCTAACCCTAACCCTAACCCTAACCCTAACCCTAACCCTAACCCTAACCCTAACCCTAACCCTAACCCTAACCCTAACCCTAACCCTAACCCTAACCCTAACCCTAACCCTAACCCTAACCCTAACCCTAACCCTAACCCTAACCCTAACCCTAACCCTAACCCTAACCCTAACCCTAACCCTAACCCTAACCCTAACCCTAACCCTAACCCTAACCCTAACCCTAACCCTAACCCTAACCCTAACCCTAACCCTAACCCTAACCCTAACCCTAACCCTAACCCTAACCCTAACCCTAACCCTAACCCTAACCCTAACCCTAACCCTAACCCTAACCCTAACCCTAACCCTAACCCTAACCCTAACCCTAACCCTAACCCTAACCCTAACCCTAACCCTAACCCTAACCCTAACCCTAACCCTAACCCTAACCCTAACCCTAACCCTAACCCTAACCCTAACCCTAACCCTAACCCTAACCCTAACCCTAACCCTAACCCTAACCCTAACCCTAACCCTAACCCTAACCCTAACCCTAACCCTAACCCTAACCCTAACCCTAACCCTAACCCTAACCCTAACCCTAACCCTAACCCTAACCCTAACCCTAACCCTAACCCTAACCCTAACCCTAACCCTAACCCTAACCCTAACCCTAACCCTAACCCTAACCCTAACCCTAACCCTAACCCTAACCCTAACCCTAACCCTAACCCTAACCCTAACCCTAACCCTAACCCTAACCCTAACCCTAACCCTAACCCTAACCCTAACCCTAACCCTAACCCTAACCCTAACCCTAACCCTAACCCTAACCCTAACCCTAACCCTAACCCTAACCCTAACCCTAACCCTAACCCTAACCCTAACCCTAACCCTAACCCTAACCCTAACCCTAACCCTAACCCTAACCCTAACCCTAACCCTAACCCTAACCCTAACCCTAACCCTAACCCTAACCCTAACCCTAACCCTAACCCTAACCCTAACCCTAACCCTAACCCTAACCCTAACCCTAACCCTAACCCTAACCCTAACCCTAACCCTAACCCTAACCCTAACCCTAACCCTAACCCTAACCCTAACCCTAACCCTAACCCTAACCCTAACCCTAACCCTAACCCTAACCCTAACCCTAACCCTAACCCTAACCCTAACCCTAACCCTAACCCTAACCCTAACCCTAACCCTAACCCTAACCCTAACCCTAACCCTAACCCTAACCCTAACCCTAACCCTAACCCTAACCCTAACCCTAACCCTAACCCTAACCCTAACCCTAACCCTAACCCTAACCCTAACCCTAACCCTAACCCTAACCCTAACCCTAACCCTAACCCTAACCCTAACCCTAACCCTAACCCTAACCCTAACCCTAACCCTAACCCTAACCCTAACCCTAACCCTAACCCTAACCCTAACCCTAACCCTAACCCTAACCCTAACCCTAACCCTAACCCTAACCCTAACCCTAACCCTAACCCTAACCCTAACCCTAACCCTAACCCTAACCCTAACCCTAACCCTAACCCTAACCCTAACCCTAACCCTAACCCTAACCCTAACCCTAACCCTAACCCTAACCCTAACCCTAACCCTAACCCTAACCCTAACCCTAACCCTAACCCTAACCCTAACCCTAACCCTAACCCTAACCCTAACCCTAACCCTAACCCTAACCCTAACCCTAACCCTAACCCTAACCCTAACCCTAACCCTAACCCTAACCCTAACCCTAACCCTAACCCTAACCCTAACCCTAACCCTAACCCTAACCCTAACCCTAACCCTAACCCTAACCCTAACCCTAACCCTAACCCTAACCCTAACCCTAACCCTAACCCTAACCCTAACCCTAACCCTAACCCTAACCCTAACCCTAACCCTAACCCTAACCCTAACCCTAACCCTAACCCTAACCCTAAC